>NC_062980.1:3081900-3271900 GCF_023078275.1 Leguminivora glycinivorella
AAACCGCCAGAAATAAGTACAATTTGTCATTTACATCTATCTACATAGTACAGCATAGTACTAATGGGTGAATCGCATGTCAATGTCTAGATACAGTAATAGGTGGGCGGGTCTAATGACTGCCCACTTCATGTTGAGAACACAGGACAAGTATTGACGAGTATTCCTTGATTAGTTTTGCCATTGCATAGCCATCCATTCCATTGATTAGTTTTGGTTGATTTTTTATTTAATCTTGACATTCTTGACCATTCCCCATTTTACTGCAGTCATTTATGAACCCGTTTTATAATATGTAAGAAAATAACTTACGACGTATGACATATGATGATATGACTTCACGTACGAGTAATAATTTTATTTTTAATTGCTAATAAAACTTATTGGTGGTTATTCTATATACATATATATTTTTAAAAGAAGTGTTAACTTGACAATAATGCTTGTAATGACTAAAACGCCATGGTTTATGCTGGTAACGCACGAATGTTGACTCTTGGCTGTAGCCGCGCACGACAATTTAGGTATTTGGCGGTCGAACGGTTAATGAAGTCAGAAAAACATTTTGTACAATCGCCATCAGATATATCGGAGCGCCCGAGGTGCTCATAAATATCTATACAAGTCTTTATTGTCAAGGCGTAGTGTGTGTTCAGCCATTTTGAGCACCTTGCGCGGTACTATATATTTAGTGGCGACTGTACTGCGTTTTATTCCATACACAGTTATTCAATACCAGCCCGCGGCTTCGTTCGCGTAAAATCCAAAAATTCAGCATGCTCGATATATATTCCACCCCCCATTTTAGGGAAATGGGGTGTTAGAAAGAGACAAAAGTAGCCTATGTCACTTTCCGTCCCTTCAACTACCTCCACTTAAAAAATCACGGCAATTCGTCGCTCCGTTAAAGACGGACAAACAAACAGACACACACTTTCCCATTTATAATATTAGTATGGATTGAGTGTAGCTCACCTTAGCATCTATGACAACTTGCACTTTCTCTACCGGTCCATATTTAGAGAAGATGTGGTTGATCTGTTGTTCTGTGGTGTACAGACTGAGTCCAAAGATTCCCAGACAACGAGACGGCGTCGGGTTTTCCTGTAGACAAATCAGAAAAGCATTACCAAAAGCTTTACAGCCTCTGTTATACTGATAAGATGAGTCACGACGTTTCAAAATCCCTGGATTAGAGCTGTACCACACTAGCATCTAGCTCAACATAGTCTATAGACGGTCAACCTATCCAGGCACTAAAAAAGAGCGAAATTCAAATTTTCGGTGGGAATTGACGACCGGTCTGGCTCAGTCGGTAGTGACCCTGCCTGCTAAGCCGCGGTCCTGGGTTCGAATCACGGTAAGGGCATTTATTTGTGTGATAAGTACAGATGTTTGTTCCTGAGCCATGGATGTTTTCTATGTACATAAGTACTAGCTTGTGCCCGCGGCTTCGCTTCGCTCGCATTAGAAAGAAACAAAAAGTAGCCTATGTCACTCTCCATCCCTTCAACTATCTCCACTTAAAAAATCACGTTAATTCGTCGCTCCGTTTTTCCGTGAAAGACGGACAAACAAACAGACACACACACTTTCTCATTTATAATATTAGTAAGGATGTATTTATCTATTTAAGTATGTATATTGTATATCGTCGCTTAGCACCCATAGTACAAGCTTTGCTTAGTTTGGGGCTAAGTTGATCTGTGTAAGGTGTCCCCAATATTTATTTATTTAATTATACCTTCGCCCCCTACATTTTCACTAAACTTTAAGTTTTATTGCTTATCGATGATTCCGCCAACGTCAAGGTTCCTGGAAGACACACATTTCGTGAAGACAATTGGCCCTTGAGCCCTACATTTTTCAAATTTGCCGCCTTTTTTAGAGCCAAGATTTGGTTGGCCGACTATAGTCAACTCTATATAGCTACTATCACTGCCGTAACCTAGCATTGCCATAGCGCTATCTAGACGCTGTAAATCAAAAGACTAGTTTGGAATGGCTCTCCCAGCTAGCTATGAGTGGTAAATTACACCTATTAAAGCTATATTCTAGTCTCCAGATTATAGAAGCTGCAATAGTAACACGACATCAATCTTATCTCAAGGCTCCTGCCTTCTGCAGCTGCTGAAAACAAAAGGTATTATTAAATGCGTTGATCGGTTCAAGTGTCTAATGTGTTTACAAAATACTAGTGGAGACTATGCCAACATACATACAAGCTGTGTGAAATAATAATGCGCAAAGTGGATACAGTAACGAAATACAAGCAGTATATAAACTTCAAACATAAATAGCTTCACACAAAGCTGTTTTGCTCACACAAAGAAACGTCATGATACTGTGAATACTGTGACATACGATTCTGATAATGATCAGCCAAGTAGCGTACATGATAAAGGGGCAAATTAGCGAAAATACTATGTCCCAAAAAGGATTATAATATGTATTATCAAGAAGTAGTCATTTCCGTTGCCTCTTTTCGATTAATTTGTGACAAATATGATGTTTAGAGACAGAATCTGACTTCAAACAAGTCAAAGGCACTAGCACTAGTAAAGCTAAAATAAAATTTACTATTTATATTTAAACCAAATATTGTATAATTTAATGTCTATTTTGCAATTGAAACGCCAGTACAGTAACTAAAAGACCTTCCTCGGACTTTCCTTTTAGACATTGTTTAATTTAGTTAACATACTGTTTGGAGTTTATATTGTGCCACATACGATGAAAAACTAGGTTAAAGAAACTAGGCTGATACGATGGGTCGCATGTGGTGTTCAAATAAAATAAACATTACACCCACACAGTACAAATAAAAATCTGTCAAACAAATATAATTATAATGTTATGCTTTTCTTAAGTATTTGTAATCAAATCACTTGTGACGAATTTCGTAAATCCGAACCCCCAAACTCATAAGTTAATATGACATAAAGACAAACGATTATTAGCTAATTCAAATTAATTAATGGATTGGTTTTTCAAGCTGTCTCCAATTTCATGCCGCGAGGAAAACCGTGAAATTACTGATAACTGTCAAAATGACTCACGTCATGAAAATTTTAACTCAATTGCTGTCAAATTAATATAATAAATTGAGAATCTTAATAGATTTCCCCCACCTAATGGTTTCTCCCTTTCTTCCACATGCAATAAAAATAATTATCTTTCTTTGACAGATAATTTCAAAATGCGACCTTAAATATTATAAACGTAATAAATAAATCTTAAGCTATACTTAAACTAATTAAATAAGTCGTGCATGAGCTCGGTGTAAGAAACAGAGTGCCACTTCAAACCAAAAACAAATTGTAGCCAATCAATACATTCCGTTTGTGTGTGAGGCATTTCTCATAAACATCCTACCCTGTACTTACAGTCAATTGATTACTTGTGACCTGCTATTGTATGTAAATGGGAAATGGACTGAAAATTGCTATATGTCCTGTCACTGATTTTTATGATGATTGAAAAATATACATTCTTGTGAATCTATGTAAGTTTTGTATCACTAGAGATTTTTGTAATGCTTGAAGGACTAAAAAACTTGGAAAATTCTCGCAAATCAATGAATACCTATAATTTCATGAGTGTTTGATAAATATTAATTCAAAATTTGAGTTAATGTGTGCTCTGTCTTGTATGATATTTTTTCTAAATGTTTCTAAGGCTAACTAAAATAAGTTAGATATGAATCTATTGAACAATTATCTAAAGATGAATACAAAGGTATTGATTAGTCCTTAAGCCTCCGCCACACATGAGCGTTTTGAGCGCGTGGCATGAGCGGGGCGCGATGAGAGCGTGCCGCCAGCGCCGCGCCCCGCTCACGCCACGCACTCAAAACGCTCATGTGTGGCGGAGGCTTTATCGAATATTAGAGCTGAAAAGGTGCTCATTAATATCTAAACATGGCATGATTGTCAACGCAACTTCAAATAGGTTTGAGCAACTTAAGGATGTACTAAAGATTTTTTAGAACCTGGCAAAGGGTAGGTAACTTAATTAAGACAACCTGTCAGGGATTTAAAAGAGATCTTTGGAAAACCTAGTGTATCAGCTGTTGACCAATATAAAATTGAAGTTGAGTGCCCCTCTGTTTGTTACACGCCGCGTAGCACCACAAGATTGTTCACGTACATATGAAGCAACTCTCACCCTGTCCCCCTGGTGGCGGCGGCGCGACGACATGGGACTGTGGCTGTGCGAGCGGCGGTAGGACCCGCGAGGCGAGTAGCTGCGCGAGCGCGAGCGCGAGTAGCGCGCGCGGTAGCCGCGCCGCGCCGAGCCCGACCGCGACCGCGATCTGGAGCGCGAGCTAGCGTCAGCAATATTGGTGGTCAGTATCATGCGGGGATGGGGTGGGATGAGGAGTAGACGTGGCAGATGAAGGAATAGATATAGGAGTTTGATTCACTACTTTAACAATGCAACTATACTTTTTATTATGCGCAGGAGTGGAATACCTTGCAGGTTATATTTCTGAGCTCATATAACCCGGCAACCTTTAAATCAAGGGTGAACAGGCATTTTCTGGGCATAGTTCCCTCCATCGTAGGCCACGTCTTTGCCTTTGGCTAGTCTGTTGTCAAGAGTAAGCCCATTTATAATAATAAAAAAACTCCGCAATTTGACCCAGCTGTCCAGGCTAGAGATAATAATTTACTCAGGCTATTTGACACTGCTAGGAACAGGTCTCCTTCCATGAGCAAGAGGGCTTGGACTATCATGCCCTGGGTTCTAAAGGATAATTATCACTATAATTATCGCGATAATAAAAGGTGAATAATTATTATTATTAATTTTATTAATTATTATTAACAAAATGGAGGATTGTAGTTTGTTTTTTTTCTGTATTATGAAAAAAACGAAAGAAGTAAATTTCCTATAGGCTGGAAGCCTCAGGCACCAGAGGACTTGGTCACTTTTTCTTTCATAATTATGTGTAATTTATTTCGGTTTTAATCAAAAATGTTGCCTGAACTAAAAGTTGGCATTTGTCTCAATGCTACTTAATTAATATGTTACCTCAGTAAAATTTTATTATGGTTTAATATTAAGTTGATGTAAGTCAATAAAATATTTATTTCAGTCAGTAAATACTTTTTTTCTCAAATATTAACTATAAATAAGGAAAAATATTTCTGTGGTGTAATGATAGGATCCAAATGGAGTATAAAATACATTAAAATGATGTAAAACAAACACAAGGATAATTACAACATGCTGATTAGCCTACATACATTCAGATGAGGAAAAAATGGCTTATCATATAAATTGGTGCTTTTATTATTTAATGTAATGACTTTGATAGCCATTACAAGTAATTGAACATATTAGGAGCATTACTGCCATTCCATGTCTAAATCCTTGTTGAATTCCTCATGACAATGGTAATTTTTCATTATCTGTAAACTTGTAAAGTTATATTTATTTTCGACTTAATTTTCAATCACTTGGGAAGCAGGGTTAACTATTCGGTTGTAGATATGGAACTATATAAGGTCCATTTTATTCTGGCAAATTTAATCCAGTATAATATTAGACTCAGGCCATGAACATTTATGTTAAGTATAAAATGTTTATAATCCTGTGCACCAAAACTCTTATCAACTCATGATATTAATTGGTTGGTGGTGCTCGTAAAGTAGCTATTGATAAAACAGGTTGCCATAGCATTATGACTGTTATTGACCAAACAATTTAAAACTCATTTTGATATTTAAACTCATTTTATATTCAATTGAAATTTATGAATTACATCCATTAATTAAAATTTCAGACAGATAAATAAACAACAAAACTCACAATGACATTCAAATGGATAAAAAATAAACAACTGAATGGTCAGTAAAACCCATGTAGCAATAGATGCATAATAGATGTTATCAAGTTGTTAGGCTACAACATGCTTATACAAGGACGATTTTTAAAATACACGCAAAATTGCGCAACGAAGTATACGCAAAAATCGCACATAACCTTGAAAGCGAGGTTACATGTAGTTTAGGAGTATACTAATGCAGATTTAGTAATTACATATACGATTACTGTTAGTTACAAATCAATAGAATTACACTGCATCTACTGTTCGCGCTCGAAGGTCAGTCATGTTACAAAGCAAATAAGTACTCACGGGCTTCTATACTTCCTGCTTGAAGCTTTTGGCGGGGGCGGCGTCCGAGACCGGCTTCGGCTGTGTCCCCGAGACATCGTTGGAGGTTTAGGTGCAGCCTCGCGGGAACCGTTACGAGTCCTCGAGCGACTCCTCTGAAACCACGGAAACGGCACACTCGTCAGTAAATATAGCAAACAAACGAGATACGACCAAATAAAACACGCGGTCTTGTATTCAACGATTGTCTAACAATACGCTAATATAGTACCTCTCGATCTGACATGATGATCTTTATGTCGTGTAAAATGAAAGCAAAACAATTAACTCGTATTCAATCTATTATTAACCGCAGAAAGCCAAATAATATCACACGCGCACGCCTCACTGTGAACACCAACTGAAAAACAAAATGGCGACACCACGATTGGCGCTTGCTTTCGTGCGTTTTGTTTCTATGCTTCGTAAACGGCGGCAACTCTTATCAGCTTACAATAAATTAATTTGAGGTAATTGAGCTCAATTATTTTTCCAAATATTTAAAATCAATAATGTTACGTGTTTAAATAAAAATCATTTTAAAACTTTGTGGAAATTTCACAAAACAAACGTTATAATGATAAAAAACAAACTGCAAAGTTATTTTTATCTATCAGCAAAACGCAACTGTCATTAAAAAGATTAATCCGTTCTACTCATACGTTTCTGAGAAAGTTAAAAATTTATTAATTTATATACCTTCAACACAATACACGTAAAAACCAGAAAATATTTTATATACTTTAAATGATATTTGCGTGAATTATATTTGAGTGTTTACAACATCTATGTTTTATTTGAAAACATAATCTTTGTAATTCACATTCTCGTCATGCGTACTACGAAGAGCAAATAATGTGTCACTTTTTCGTCACCCACCTACTGCTACACGCAGATAGGTCTTTTGTATTCGTATTCATTGTAGTGTAGTGTGGTGTATCATCAGTGAACAATTTTTAGGTTTAATTTTATAACAAAACATGACTGACAACGAGGTTCAGAATGGTTCAGCGGGAGACCAACCCCAAGAGAAGACCGCTAAGCAGTTGGAGAAGGAAGCGAAAAAAGCCGCAAAATTGGATAAACTAAAAGCCAAGTTGGACAAAAAAAGCACCGCGCCAGCTGTGCAAAAAGATAAGCCTGAGGTTATTTTTTTACCATACAATATACCTTATTCAATATAAACAATTTTAGAACGTCTTTTTGTTATAACTCTTGGTTGGTTAACTTATGAACATAAAGTGAAAGTACAATGATGTGGTACCCTAACCACAAGTACATGCATAGCCTTGCACTAGTAAATTAGTAAATTGTACATTGTGTTGCGTCAGCATGTACTTAAAGTTAATGACAATTTTATTTTTAGAAAAAGGTGAAGGAAACCAAAGAGGCTGCCGTATATACTGCCAACACAGCGCCTGGTGAGAAGAAAGACCTCACTGGGCCTATGCCGGATGCTTACAGCCCCAGATACGTGGAGGCTGCCTGGTATTCCTGGTGGGAGAAGCAGGGCTTCTTCAAGCCTGAATATGGGGTAAGTAAAGTTATGAATATGCAGGGTGTCCACTTTCTGGAAAGTCAGGGAAAGTCAGGGAAAAGTCAGGGAAGCTCATAGTGGTCATGGAAAGTCAGGGAAAGTCAGGGAAATGATTTGGAGGTCAGGGAAAAATTTGGCACCAAGAAAAAAAAATGAAAAAGTATTGAAAAATAATAAGATTTCCTGGGTTGGCCACATCCATGACAGCAAAGATGGATTCCCGGTAGTGATTTTAAGGCAACTTAGAATTGTCTCTTTAGACTTTTTATATCAAATATAGTACCTGGCCTCCATCCTAGTGATTGCTAATGAGGGATATCTTCATGCTTGACCTTAATTTATCCGGCGCAAAATCGTAAATGCGGAAAAATCCAGATTTTTTTTACTTTGCGTGCCCCACCCTCATATTCCAAAATGGCGAGGGGGATCGGGTATAAATTCAGTTATTGTGATTTAAATTAACTGGGCGATTAATGGCTGAAATGATGATGATGATGATGAGATTGACTGGAAAGTTGCACCACAATGTCACCATGTACAACATTCATAAGGTAGGTGCTTTTGCTAGGGCGACGTGAAAACGACAAAGACAAAGTTACGTTACGTCGCTGTCCAAATTCTAAGCATCTATCCGATCCGACAATCCAAAGCGGAGTTCCTCATAAAGCCAATGGCCCAAAACGTCACATAGAGGCGCAATTTTGTATTAGTCAAAGGAGCATAGGAGGATAATAAGCGTGACGATGAAGCACTTGGAAACCTAAAGGCATGTAGTGGCAAAACACCTAAATGGGCATCCCGACGCTGACAACAGAGAAAAATTTCGCGCTCGCTTCGCTCGCGTTTCATATTTCTACATATTTTTGTAATTTAGTCAATACTTCGCGCTCACTATATGCTCGAAATCTCGTTTTCATTTCAAGTCTACTTTCCCGACTCTGCATGCTCTGATAGACTAGGTACTCCATTTTGTTTGCTAAGTTATGTACATAATAACTACTACGGGACGTATAAAAGGGGAAAAATTTTCGCGCTCGCTGCGCTCGCGATTTTTTTTTACATACAATAACCAAGGGCGCCGAAACTCAAACTCGCTTTACCCTAATGTCCCTAATTGAGAGTGCACGGGCCGGCACTGGTATAGCCAAGTTTAATAGTTAACATAAAGGAAAATAGTTAAATATAAAAGTATGAACTGCCTTGCACATTTTTATATTTCGTACTTTAGAAAACAAACATATCCCAGAAAATAATTAGCTGTAACAGACGGACAGACAGACGCACGAGTGATCCTATAAGGGTTCCGTTTTTCCTTTTTGAGGAACGGAACCGTAAAAAAATGCTTTTTTTCGGGTTTTTTTTTAAACAAAAAAAACTGTTTTTTTGCAACCGTGCTAAAAATATCATCATAGAATGAAAATTTGGTCAGGGAAATTTTCTTAAATGGTCATGGAAAGTCAGGGAAAAGTCAGGGATTTTTTTTTGGATTTAGTAGTGGACACCCTGATATGGTAACTTTGTAAAGCATAATTTATTGAAATTGTCTATTTAATTTGTTTATTATTTATTTTGGTACCTATATAATTAAAGAACTGGATGTCTCTCATAGTTTAATGTTATTAATTGAATTTTTGTTTTTTAAGTATTTATAAAAGGTTTTGGTATTTGGAACGTCAACTAACGCAAAGAAATATATGGTGTTATTATTCTATTATATAAATGTGGCTTTATAATTTTTATCAATTGTGTTCTAGCCCGAAAAAGACTGTAATAGATAAATATAGTATGCTCAGAACACTTCTGTGTTACTTCTGAATACAAATAATTCAGGCATACACAAGTTTTATTAAAAAATGTTTAATTTCCAGAGAAAATCCATATTGGAGCCGAACCCAAAAGGCAAATTTGTGATGGTGTTTCCTCCTCCCAATGTCACCGGCTCCCTGCATCTCGGCCACGCCCTCACTAATGCTGTGCAGGACTCTATTACTAGATGGCACAGGTTTGTAGATCCAATCATTTAGTTCATACTTTTATCTTTTATGCATTATATTTACTGATGTGCAAGGTGCAAGTTGCGGAAACTTTCCGAAAACATTGAAGATTCTTGGAAATTTCATAAAAGGTTCATATAAAATGTAGAAAATTTAAATTTAGGAAATGGAAAGTATCAATTTCCATAAATTGAGGAAAGTTTCTGAAAATTCGGCTTCGCTCGCGTTAGAAAGAGTCAAAAAGTAGTATGTCACTCTTCGCCCCTTCAACTATCTCCACTTAAAAAAATCACGTCAATTCTTCGCAAACAAACAGAAACACAATTTTTTTTACTGTCAGAGAACTTCTTTAATTCTTAAATCTAAATCAACTTCATGTTCATGTTCTTCTGTAATTAATTAAAGATTTCAGTATCTTTAAATTACAAATAATACTACTTGTACTGTCTACCAGATGATTGAAATCAGGGTTTAATTTCTCGTAAATGATTAAGTGTGCATTAAAGTTCTTTCTTCTGTTAAAACAATATAACAAGTCGACAATAAAAATCATGATGGTAGCAGCCAGCAAGCTATCAAAATGTGAACTGAAATTCTTCAGTGTTTTGTGTGTAAGAATGTTGAAGCCCCTATCGCCCGGTGTGCTCTCTCTTGCGGTATATTTGCGTTCAGTTTGAAAGCATGGTTTATAATAAAGAAAGAAAGAAAGAAAAAGCATTTATTAGCACAAAATACATATCAATAACTATCTTAAACTAAAACTAGTTACTCAGCTAGGTGTCACGGTATGGGCCACATGACACACTCCGCAACGCTGGTTTTCTGTAAGGCCTAGAAAATGGACTAGGCGGCACCAAGTAAACGGACTATATGCAATTTAGACGATAATGAAAAACTAAATAACATAATAAGTCTTAGAATGTTTGGGTGTAATGTATGTAGATGTAAATGTGTGTGAGTGTGCACGGTTGCCTAAGTGTTGCTTTTCTGCTTAGCCAGTATGTAATACATGCTATAACTTCCAGGATGAATGGCCGCACTACACTCTGGAACCCCGGCTGCGACCACGCCGGCATCGCCACTCAAGTGGTAGTGGAGAAGAAAGTGTGGCGAGAAGAGAAGAAGACTCGCCATGATTTGGGTAGAGAGGAGTTCATCAAGAGAATCTGGGAGTGGAAGAATGAGTAAGTAAGCTGCGGTCCAGGGTTCGAAACCTGGTATGGGCATTTATTTGTGTGATGAGCACGGATATTTTGTTTCTGATGTCTGAGTATGCTTACTGTGGGACTCAGTCAATCTGTAAGAATGTCCTATAATATTTATTTACAACTATAGTACAGTTATATCTTTGACGTCGTCGTCAAATAACAAAATTTCAGTTGTCAATGCTCGCCATTACTTACCACGTACGCGTGGCGTACACGTACATCAAAAAAACACCACGTACGCGTACTTGAAGATTTCAAACCAGTTGGATCGTCTTTGACTATGAGCGGCAGTTTTAAAGTACGCGTACTTGCAGTGACACATGATCGCAAAAGGTCGTCGAGCCATAAGTACGCGTACTTATACCGTACGTCTATCACCCACTTAATAACCCCATCTCTTTCCAGAAAAGGCGGCCGCATCTACGAGCAACTCCGCTCGCTAGGCTCCTCATTCGACTGGTCCCGAGCCCGTTTCACCATGGACCCCTCCATGTGTACCGCCGTCAACGAAGCCTTCATAAGATTACATGACGCTGGAGACATTTACCGAGCCAATAGGCTGGTCAACTGGTCTTGTACGCTCAAGAGCGCTATCTCGGATATTGAGGTGGATAAGGTTGAGTTGCCTGGAAGGACTATGTTGGCTATACCAGGATATGAACAGAAGGTACGTCCCAAACTAAGAAAAGCTTGTACTATGGGTGCTAAGCGACGATATACGTACTTAAATAGATAAATACATACTTAGCAGCGGCTGGTCCATACAAGCCGATTCCCACCGGTTTGCCTAAAATTGATTACTATTAAAGTACCTAATGTTAAGGTATAGCTTTCTTTTTGCTTTGGTGTTGCCTAGCAGAAATTTTCACCAGCCGCCACTGATATACATAGAAAACATCCATGACTCAGGAACAAATATCTGTTATCATCACACAAATAAATGTCCTTGCCGGGATCAAACCCAGGACCGCGGCTCAGCAGGCAGGGTCACTACCAACTGAGCCAAACCGGTTGTCAACAATAGTGTTGTATTAGTGCGAATAGGATAGGCTGTGATTTGGTCCCCATCAGATCAATTGCTGTTGAAATGTTACCCCCTAATCTACAGATTTACAGCAATGCTGAAAAGACATGTTAAAAGTTGAAAAGGACAGTGCATTATGCTCACTATTTTTTCATAGGTGGAGTTTGGAGTGCTGGTACACTTCGCATATAAGGCGGAAGGGTCGGACGACGAGATCATCGTGGCCACCACTCGTGTGGAAACCATGCTTGGTGACGTCGCTGTGGCTGTGCACCCCAATGATGATAGGTATTTTAATTTATTAAACGTATGTTGAAATAACCACACAGTTATAATTCAGGTTCCGCAAATAACTAGGTACTAATTACAATGAGGAGGCACACTCCAAAGGTTATGACAAATGGCGCCACCTTATAGTCCAAGAATTTCATACATGAGAGTGAGAAGAAGATATTTTTCTCTCTCTCACATATGAATGACAGTGACATGCCTATGCACTTGCTCGGGCGCCGCTTGGCGGGAATAAAATGTCAGTGTGTCTCCTCATTAGTTTCAACTTTTATAGAATTTTACGGCACTAATACTAATGTTTGTTTGTCCGTCCTTCACGGCAAAACGGAGCGACGAATTGACGTGATTTTTTAAGTGAAGATAGTTGAAGGGATGGAGAGTGACATAGGCTACTTTTTGTCTCTTTCTAACGCGAGCGAAGCCGCGGGCAAAAGCTAGTCTAATCTAAAATAATATGAATCCTGAGAAGTCCTTAGAACTTTTCTCTTTAAGATTGTGAGGGGCAAACAGAACAACCCAAATATCTGACAATTTTCCAGTCACGATTCGTCCTTCAATTATACTTCCTGATAAGAGTACAATATACACAACATGGCAAGCAAGTAAGTAAGTAAGTAAATATTCTTTATTGCACCACAAAGATAACAGATTACAAATAGCAGAATAACATTAAACATATAGGTAGCAACAGGCGGTATTGTCGCTGTAAGCAATCTCTACCAGACAACCTTAGGGCAGTGGTAGTGCAATAAATAATTAAAGGAATAGGAAAATAAGAAGCAAGCAAGGCATATTACATGTCTTTAAGTCGAGGAAATTCATACATAATCTTTGAGAACATACCACAGTTAACTACTAGTCTAACTATCTGATTCATTCCATTCCCAGGTACAAGCACTTGGTAGGAAAGCATCTCATCCATCCGATCTGCAAACGCAAGATGCCGGTCATCGCGGACGAATACGTCGACATGAACTTCGGAACTGGTAAGTCTTGCGTAACTTATAAGTGTTTCTTTTTGCATGTACGGTTTTTAAACTTTTAAAATTATTATTATGAACAATATTATTATGAACAATAATTACAACAATAAATTGCTCTGATAAGGGATCATCCACATATTACGTCACACCAAATTTCAGGTTTTTGGACCCCTCCCCCCTCCTATGTCACGCTTTTTTGTATCCCTTTAACAGGGATTGTTACATTTAGTATGACCCCCCCCCCCCCCTTACACTGTGACGTAATATATGGATGACGCCTAATTAGGTTAGATTAAGATCATAATATATATGTAATGAACTATTCATAAGAGCTTGTAACTAGGCCTACATGAATAAAGATATTTTGAATTGAATTGAAACGGCTGCAGTTTTCGTGCAGCTTAGAATAGTTAAAGGAAATTGAAACTTCTTTACATGAGAGACCACACACCGCTCCACGCGGACTCAAAAATTTGCGTTCATTCATTTGGTTTTTAACCCCCGACGTAAAAACGACTGGGTGTTATAAGCTTGACGTATCGGTCTGTCTGTTTGTCTGTCTGTCTGTGTGTGTGTGTCTGTCTGTGGCATCGTAGCTCCCGAACGGATGAACCGATTTAGATTTAATCTTTTTTTTTTTTTGGTTGAAAGCTGAGTTAGTCGGCAGTGTTCTTAGCCATGTTTTATGAAAATCGGTCCACTATGTCGGGGTATTTTCAAAATTTTAATTTTGTGGTTAGGTTATTTATTAGACACTAAAAGTAGAACATCTTTTAGCTCTCGCATGACTATTAGCCATTATTAGGCCCCATTTAGACGGTACGAGAACTCGCATACGAGTTTTATTACATTGCGGTATTTCATGGCTGTGCAAAATTAATCTAACCTCAACAGCCCGCAATGTAACTAAAATCGCATGCGAGTTCGCACGCCGTCTAAATCAGGCCTTAATGTTATTATACTAACATTACTTACAAAGTTTACCTTTGCAATTGGACACTCACAGGATCTTATATCTACGATGAACTAACCTAAATACACCAAACATCGTAGGTACTAACTTATCTGACACTTCAGGCAGGCAATTATGGTCGCGCGATAAATGATAAAACATCTGGCCGTCCCTATCGCACTTACTAATAGTGCGATAGGGACGGCCTGATATTTTATCGTCAATCGCGCGACCATAATTGCCTGCCTGAATTGTCAGACATACCCGTGTTGAACATATCGCACTATAATTACAGTCTGTTTTGTCCAGGTGCTGTGAAGATAACTCCAGCTCACGACCCCAACGATTACGAGATCGGCAAACGGCACAACCTGCCCTTCATAACCATTTTTGATGACGAAGGACACACGCTTGACAATTGCGGTGCATTCTCGGTAAGCGCCTTATCCACTTGACAGTCCCACGATAGCATAGTATCCAAAAAAAAATGCAGCAGACAGTCCCGGATACCTTACTATCCAAAGGAGGGGATGGCGAAACAGCTGATTAAAGTGACATCTAGCGAAATATTGCGGCATTATTTACTTATTTTCTTGATACAATAACGTAGCCTAACTACTTATTGTCCCGGATTTGTAAGTTCACATTTTTGACACATTTGTTTTGAAGTATGTTGCGATGTGGCTAAGACGTATCGTTTGCCAAATCTAACGATTAATTTCGAATTGGTTGAATCGATTAGGCCCTGTGTACAAGGAGGCGCTTAAACAAATATACGATTTCTGTCAACTTACTGAAATGTCATTTGAATCGAAATGACAGACTGCCACAGCACTAGTTTAAAAATATAAAAATTTTACCTTCCAATAAAATTGTTATTATTTTGCCTGGTATATCCGAGGTCTTTATAGAGAGTACGTCGTAGACGTCGCATCGGACCGATAGATGGCGCCATCGTTCGTTGTAAGTCGCTCCGGCGTCACACCGCCGCGATGTTGGTAGTCCCGTTTTTCCCCACCTGCAACACAAGGCCCCCCCCGCGCCCCGACCCGCCACCAGCCACCCTCATTGTTGAGGAGAAGTGCCGACGGTATATTAAGCCTACCAGGAAGGCATCACTCAGACCTCGGATATACCAGGCAAAATAATAACAATTTTATTGGAAGGTAAAATTTTTATATTATTTGTGCCGTTTGTATATCCGAGGTCTTTATAGAGACCTGTTTATTATCTCCTGGTGGCGAGTCAGCTTGCGCGCAAGCCTTTGGTAGCCCTATTGGCATAGCATAGAAGAATAAGTGAATCAGTTGTTGAACCGATTTGACAGATGTATCAGTCGAAATAGCCTTCGATCAACGAATATCTCGGCGCCAGAAACGCCTAAAGAGATTTTCGTGATGACGTTTAGCTTTAGTCAACGAATAGTTAGAGAAATGACATTATTATACATCGCAGATCAAAACCAAAAAAGATGTAGGCGAGGCTGACTTGAACAAGATACAAAAACCTTAGATACACTATTATTATTAACAGACACGTTATTTTATCAGGTTATAAACCCAATTTCAGACACAAAGTGTGGAAATTAACTGTAAAAGTAGTGTAACTATCTGTACTGTAGCAGGGTAACGTAATTGATACTGCTTTTGTCAACCCTTCGTAAAAATTATCTAAATCAATATTAGCTTTGATATGACTATTTAAAGTCCAACGTCTTACGTCCATATCAAACACAGAAAAAGGTCATCACTCACGCGCACGCGCCCAAGGGCTATTTGTTACAATACTGGTATTTTCGATCAGACTATTTCGCGTCAAGCGAGCGCGGTTGCAAGCGAGACTCCTGAACTCTGAACTCTTTTTAGTGAGGGCATTTGAGGATACCGATCGCTCGGTAAAACTAGCCTAGAAGATGAAAAGTACGAACGCTGTCGATTGCTACTACACTGGACGGAGGTATCAGTCGATTTCTTTAAGTCAGTCATTGACTCTTAGGGTAATCCATTACCTAATCCAAAACCCGATGCGACGGATTTCTACTTCGTGCAATGAAGGTCGACAGAGTAGACTGAGAGGTGGAGACGTCCGTGTCGCATCGCTGGTGGTTGCTGAACACGTCGTGGTAGCAGGTCAAGGGGTCAATTAAAACACCGCTACACATGCGCGCTTTAAGAGCGTAGGCGGAGCGCAATAATGGCGGTGCACCGCACAAACGCTGGCGTTGCGCCCAGTGGGCGCTAGCGGGAACTAACGAGCGCCGATTGCGAGCGCAACGCGCGCGGGACGCGAGCGGAATGCACGCGCATTCAGCGCGCTGATAGCGTGGCGTTAGCGAAGCGGAATGCGCTTTATGTGTGGCGGAGGCTTAATACGTACCGTTGTACGGCGTAATGCAGGGCTCTCGCAGACGAAGAGGTACGATGACGGGCGAAGCAGAAGAAGGCGAGGTCACCGAAGGTCACTTACTTGGCTCCCAGGGGGTGCATACTGACCTCGTACGACAGTCTGTTGGAGTCAGCAGTTACTGTCGTAGTTACTCGTAACAGAAGAGATGTAGTCCTGCCATCGTACAGCATAACATAACATACAACCGAACTGTGCATAGCATATAGTGCTATGCGAACCTTAATCCGGCTGCATGTCACTTCAGTCGCCAGCGCCACCGCCTGTTGAAGATTATTTTCCATCGGAAGAGCTTTACTTCGTACAATGTTCCGATTATTGAAGGTCTTATCGGGCTGCAGATGCAAGCAAAACAGGGGCGATTGGCCTACAGCTATCGGCAGCTGTACGAGGTAATGCTGGAAACTGCAGCGGTGCAACCTTCCTCTTTAGACTACGAAAGTTGTGAAATTGATGAAATCAGGTTCTACGATCGAATCAAGCACTATATTAATTCAGTATAGTCGAGCCAGATGATAACTACTGAAGTCCTCCTGAGTTCCTGGCCCCTTTCGCTTTGAGCTGGAATCTCAAGTTCACTAAGGCGAAGCGGGTTTATTTTTCCCAATTTGTTTATTAGAGGCTCGGCGAATAAGTTAATCTCTCGAATGGACAGGGGGCGCCACAAGCCTCCGGGAAATCGTCGTGTACTTGGAACCCCCGCGGCCAGATTACCGATCGGTTTTGGTGTCCACCCGGTAAACAGTTGCACGCTCAGGATGCAGGACGCTGGCTCGAATTCAGATCTGGACATTCTGAAAGAGATTTTTTTTTTTTTTAATTCCGCAAACCTTTACGATGTCTTTGACCTACACAATGAGCGATGTACAGGAATCACAGGGTCTTCTCGCGAGGCGCCTCTCCGATTAGATAGCTCGCGAACATCGTCAGGACACCCTCGCAGCAGTGCGGCTCCTCGTCCGGTTATTGACGTCTTACCTCGTTCAACTATGGGTGTCCAAACCAAGAGAGAGAAAGAGAAGAGTGGATACCATAGTGTACGGGATATCAGCTGATAGCGGCGCCCGGCGTCACATTGGAGGGTAGTATCAGCCTGGTCAGCAACAGAGTCTGCAACGATACCGTAGCAGACGGAGCCTGGATAGTCGTGGTCGTGGCACCATTGTAGGGGAAGACAGTGTTCGCGGTGAGCGTGACATCTTAGGCGCGACGGGCGTTATCAGCGTGGCGGCTAGCAGCACCAAGGGCCCACATCAGCAATCTTACCAGCTTGTCACTGCAGCAGACGCTGTTATGTTCGGCGGTCAGATTGAGACGGCCGGCGTCAGCTCGAAAGGCGTCTCGATGCCCTGTCGCGTCACGCAGTATCGTGCTCGGTGGCCTTCTCGAGGTCGCCGCCGTCAGCGCGGGAGGCACCGGCGCCAGCGTGGCAGTCAGCTACATCGGTGAACAGCATCAACAGAGTTCGCGGCGTCGTCACGGCAAACGCGGCAGGAAAATTAGCGACGCCTTCGCGGCAGCCGCAGTATTGCGCTCGGTGGCGCGATGAAGGTCGCCGCGTCTGAAATCTTACCTCGTGCGATCGAGGCGACATCAAGGCGCCAGCATCAGCGTGTCGGCCGACGATACCGGTGGAAAACTTCAAGTAGCTTGCGGCGTTGTCACGGCAGACGCAGCAGAAGGATTGCGACGCCTGTGCAGCGGTTAACAGTATTACGCTCTGCATCACCACTGAGGCGCCAGCATAAACGTGGCGGCCAGCAATACTGGTGGACAGCTTCGGCAGGGTCGCGTCGTTGTCACGGCATATGAACGCTCTACATCACCATCGAGGCGCCAGCATAAGCGTGGCGGCCAGCGATACTGGTGGACAGCTTCAGCAGGATCGCGGCGTTGTCACGGCAGATGAGCTCGCTGCATTACCATCGAGGCGCCAGCATAAGCGTGGCGGCCAGCGATACTGGTGGACAGCTACAGCAGGTGGACAGTCAGCAAGATCGCGGCGTTGTCACGGCAGACGAACGCTCTGCATCACCATCGAGGCGCCAGCATAAGCGTGGCGGCCAGCGATATTGGTAGACAGCTTCAGCAGGCTCGCGGCGTTGTCAAGGCAGACGTACGCTCTGCATCACCATCGAGGCGCCAGCATAAGCGTGGCGGCCAGCGATACTGGTGGACCGCTTCAGCAGGATCGCGGCGTTGTCACGGCAGACGAACGCTCTGCATCACCATCGAGGCGCCAGCATAAGCGTGGCGGCCAGCGATACTGGTGGACAGCTTCAGCAGGATCGCGGCGTTGTCACGGCAGACGAACGCTCTGCATCACCATCGAGGCGCCAGCATAAGCGTGGCGGCCAGCGATACTGGTGGACAGCTTCAGCAGGATCGCGGCGTTGTCACGGCAGACGAACGCTCTGCATCACCATCGAGGCGCCAGCATAAGCGTGGCGGCCAGCGATACTGGTGGACAGCTTCAGCAGGATCGCGGCGTTGTCACGGCAGACGAACGCTCTGCATCACCATCGAGGCGCCAGCATAAGCGTGGCGGCCAGCGATACTGGTGGACAGCTTCAGCAGGCTCGCGGCGTTGTGGCGGGGGCAGAAGGTGGCCGCGCTGGTAGCCTGCGTATTGACGACTGATCACTAACGGCACGGCGCTCGCGTCGGGGCAGCAGCAGACATACTTACAGCGTCGCATGCGACGCCTATGCGGCGGCCACAACGTTTCGGCGGCACCGCAGAGATGGCCATCGTTAACGAGGAGGCAACTTCTACGCAACCTCGGCGGCGCCGACGCGGCGGACAACACTGCCGCGGTCAGCGGCGCTATCGCAGCGCTACAGTAAGTTTCGGCGCCGACACGTGGCTTGGGGCCTCCGCACCGAATCGGAAACCGAACATGTTCTTTCTAAAATAATATGAATCTGCTCACCCATTCGTCGGAGAAATTCAAACCTCCTTGGAGCGCGGTATTCCTCCACCGCGCCCGCCGCCGCCGCCGCCGCCGCCGCAGCCCGCAGGTCGCGCAGCACGCGGTCGCGAAGCACGTGGTCCCCGGAGCACGTGGTCCCCGGCGGAGCAACTTACCTACATTACCGCTTATATTCTCGCGCGAAACTTTTAATACGCGGATAACACTTCCTACTTTAGTCTCGGAAATGCGAATAATTTAAAAAGAAAACTGATTAACGGTAACGATTTTTGAAGCATGGAACTTTCTTACAAAAAAGTGGGTAGAATCATAAAGCACCGCTCGTTCATTTCTATAGTGAGAACCTCGAAAGACGAATAATGATCGCTAGCGAGGCATAATATATCTCATTATTCAAAACGAACGAGCGTAAATTAAAAGGGAAGAAAGAATTGACGGATGAAATTGAAATTGAAAAATTTCATAATTCCGAAACGTTATAAGCCACTTTTTAAATAAAAACACGAATAACTCTGGTTTGACCAGAAATAACAAGGAAATAGAAACTAAAAGCTTAATTTCGAGACACCATGCTGTAAAAATGTTCGAACGGAATACGCGACAACCGGTCACTTCGGCGTTCGACGAAACAATGAGGGTGGCTGGTGGCGGGTCGGGGCGCGGGGGGGCCTTGTGTTGCAGGTGGGGAAAAACGGGACTACCAACATCGCGGCGGTGTGACGCCGGAGCGACTTACAACGAACGATGGCGCCATCTATCGGTCCGATGCGACGTCTACGACGTACTCTCTATAAAGACCTCGGATATACAAACGGCACAAATAATAAAAATGATTGATAAATGACATAATAAGTAAATCCTACGTGATAAATTAATATCGTAAAATACTCTCTAACGAAGATCCGCAAAAATGTAACATGTGTTAGATTATGTTTAAAGTAAGCGAAATATTGGTTTTGAGTACTTGATTTTTTTAAATATTATTACAGGATTTTATTTAAAATTTCATTAGGTTGCGCGAGTTTACGTTTTGTGGACGTTGTCATGTGTCAAAAAGAGGTTCTTACCGCTCTGGGACAATAGAAACTCTATGACAAAAAAAAATACAGTGAAGTCCCCCATCCTCCTTGCCAGTTTTTTTTGTAACTTGTGTTGTAAAATTTAAACAAATAAAGTCCAAATCCCTCAGGGCATGAAACGCTTCGACGTCCGTCGCAGCATCATCAAGACTTTAGACAGCTTGAAGCTTTACAAGGAAACCAAGGACCACGCTATGGTGGTACCGCTCTGCAGTCGCTCCAAGGATGTGGTGGAGCCCATGCTCAAGCCACAGTGGTGAGTTCTATTTATTTTTACTTAAGGTACAGCGGGGCAAATATTGACTGGGGGGCAAATGTGACTGGTCCATTTTTTTTCATGTTTCAGAATGTTTACATTATTAAATTCATTGTCCACCGGTATATATCGTAGGCGTGTTCTGTGGTTACATGTATAACTCGGGTGCGTATCGATCGATATAACTTTTTTTGATATATTTTTAGTCGTTATAACGACCATTTGATATAATTATTAAAACATATAACAACAAATAATATAGTAACAAATTGTATAATTCTTATTTAATATAATGATCATTTTTTCGAATAACATTTATCATAACATACTTTGAGTATAATGGTTATTTCCTATAGTAAATAAATTGTATAACAAAAAAATTGTACAATAAATTAAATCCATCATTTACCAGAAAAGTAAATTAGGTTAGAACTGCGATCCCTACACACTACGCGCTGCTACCAGAAAAATAGGTTAGGTTAGGTTAGAACTGTGACCCTTAAACATATGTACTGCTATCAGAAAAGTAGGTTAGGTTAGAACTGTAATCCCTTCAAAAAAGAATAAAATTAATTCATGAAATGTTTTATACTGTTTGCTAGTTATATAATACTAGTCGTATATCAATAGATAGTTATACCATATAACGGTTATTATAAATAAGTGTTATACGAAATAAAGATTATACAAAATAAAAGTAGATTGCTGTTTGAGTTGCAGGCGTCCATAGGTTACGGTGACCGCTTTACATCAGGCGGGCCGTATACTTGTTTGCCACCGACGTAGTATAAAAAAAAAAAGATATTTTGTGGTTATACCAAATGTTAATTATGTCAAATGAGTGATTATATCCTTTAAATATATACCAAATGTTGTTATATCAAATGTTACTATACCAAAAAAAGTTATACCAATCATTACATTCATTACACACCCGTATAACTCAACGTCATAGTGTAATAACGGAAAAAATGTATCACCGTTTAGCCAATAAAATGGAGACTCTTGACATACTTTGACTGAATACAAATACAGGTGACACTCGTACGATCAAATTTCCATTCTTCGTGAAATTAGATTAGGTATAAGTTAACTATATGAAGTATGCATAGCAGAAAGAGATAAACACTATTATTCAACCACTTTTATGTGTATAATACGAGTATGTCTATTTAACCCTAGAAGAGAAGCTAAATTTAGCTATTTGGAAATATTGGAAGCTGAGCACAAAGCATGATGAATCTAAACCTATTTTTCTTACTAGGTACATCCGCTGCGACAAAATGGCCGCCGAAGCCATCAAGGCAGTCAAAACCGGCGAGCTCAAGATCATCCCCGACGCGCACGAGAAAACCTGGTACCACTGGATGGAGGGCATCCGCGACTGGTGCATCTCCAGGCAGCTGTGGTGGGGGCATCGCATTCCAGCATACCGCGTGACCCTGCCACATTCAGAGGTAAATAATTAATTAATGAAAACTTGGCTTTTGATTGATGCATTTGTTAGGCAACCGTAGCGGGGGTATAGTATTCCAGCATTCGAAGGTAAACACTCGGTTAATGAAAACATGATACCAACTGGATATGGCATCCGCGATTGGTGCATCTCCAGACAGCTGTGGTGGGCTCATCGCATCGTATTCCAGCATACCGTGTGACACTGCCACATTCAGAGGTAACTAGTTGGTTAATGACAACTTGGTTGGCAGTGGCAACTGTGGCGGGGGTATAGTATTCCATCCAGCATTAGGAGGTAAACACTTGGTTAGTGAAAACATGGTACAACTGGATAGGGCATCTGCGATTAGTGCATCTCCAGGCAGCTATGGTGGGGGCATCGTATTCCAGCATATTGTGTCACGTTGCCACATTCAGACGTAAATACGCAATAAAAAGTTGGCTTGGGTGATGGGATTCCATGATTGGTACATTTGTAGGCGACCGTGGTGGTGGCATAGTGTTCCAGCATTCGGAGGTAGATTCTGGAATAGTGAAAACTTGATACCACTGTGTGAAGGGCTGTGATTGGTGCATTAGTAGGCAACCATGGTGGAGGCATAATATTCCAGCATTTGGAGGTTAAAACTTGGTTAATGAAAACATGGTGCTACTGAATGAGGGGTGTTATTGATGTAATTTAAGACAGCTGTGCTGGAGACATTGTAGTCTAACCTGCCGCGTAATGTTGCCATTGCCACATTCAGAGTTATTTAATTAAACTAATCAAACCCTTGATAAAATGTAGAAAATGAGGCATGTACAATTTAACGGTTGACACGATTTGTGTCTGGCCCATTGGCCAAGAGATGATCATTGTTACTTCGCTTGCAATAATGTTAAGTTTATAAATGATCTCTGCCTTAATCTGGCAGCAATTATAACCAACCATTTAATAGGTGTGTTGTTTAACGCTGCAAGGAGACGGCGAAGGCTGCGCCGCGGCGGCGCCGCACGCGCTCCGGACGCAAGAAGAGCGCGCGCATCCGCTCGCGCAAGCACACCGTATGTTTAGTGTCGTCATCCAAATGCATGTGTACTTACTCATGGCTATTCCACACTTAGGGCTAGTTGTATCAACCATAGATAACATACACATCAACGTCACACAGCAGAAGTCTATAGAATATCCCATACGATAAAATTTGACGAACGATTTAATGGTGACAGAAGACTTGACACGACTGCGGAGAAACTCCATTTTCTATCGCTGACAAGGTGTCATAGCTCAAAAGACGCTACTGTCGGGAGGCTCTTATTAACCTACAGTGGCTTTGTTCAATTTTGAGACTAGGAAACTTAAATGTTGAGTGAGATAAAAAAAAATGTCACATGGATCATACGGAATAAAAACCGTTAAATCTTCTCTTTCTTACATTACAACTAATAACCTAAATTTTGTGTAAAGCTGCCATTTCTAACATTTAATAATTAATCCTTAATATTCTTTTGCAAAAATATCAAATCGAACATCTGATAAACACCACCACATTTTTGTAATTCTGTTTTTTAATTATCTAAACATTTTCTGTTTTGTGTTATTGTTTTCTTTTGCAGCATGGTTTGTTCATTATTTTTCAAGTGTTATCTTTCTCATTACTGCGAGAATGTGAACCAATCCTTATTTAATTGTACCATTTTTTTTTTCGTATTAACTGTTTATCTAATATCAAAAGCAATAGCAGTGTACGGAAACATAATTTATGATATTGCCAAAACGCTATCTAACTCATTATTTTCCCACAGACACAAGCCAGCGAAGAACTCTGGGTATCGGCACACACAGAAGAAGACGCGCTAAAGAAAGCGTCAGCCAAATACAACGTGCCGCCCTCGGACGTCAAACTTGTGCGAGATGAAGATGTGCTAGACACTTGGTTCTCTTCCGGACTGTTCCCCTTCGCGATATTTGGCTGGCCTGAACAAACTGAGGATTTACAGGTGAGATCTTTGTCTTTTCTCTTCATATCTTTTGTTAAATTGGGTTAAATTATGGCCTAGGCGAGAGGCTGGCAACCTGTCACTGCAATGTCACAGTTTTCTTTCAACCCCTTATTTGCCAAGAGTGGCACTGAAGCTTTAGTAGTTTCATGTGTTCTGCCTACCCCTTTATGGGATACAGGCGTGATTGTATGTATGTATCTTTTGTTAAAAAGTAGATTCAGTACGGTCAGGATAGGATCTGTCAAGTACCAAAATCATAACTTTGGAAACAAAAACAACTTAAAGGGTGACACTTCTTCTGTAGGATTTGCAACATCAGTTTCGAAACTTCGAGTTAGATAATGTCACCTCAACTAGCTCCTTTATCGATATACTTTTCATGTTGTGTTTTTTGTGAAGCTTTTTGGATATTTTCATAGTGTTTGTATCATTCCTCAGGCGTTCTACCCTGGAGCTCTTCTTGAAACTGGTCACGACATCCTGTTCTTCTGGGTGGCGCGAATGGTATTCTTTGGACAGAGACTTATGGGCAAACTGCCCTTCAAGTAAGTACCTGGAAGTCTTATCCTTTGAGAAAAATCTTTAGGGTAAGAAAAAAATAATTATGATCAATGATCCCTATCCATTACTAAAGAAACCATAGACCATGTTGGTCAAACCTAATCATTCAATATAGACGTGAATTACTTCACTACTAACTGGCCCATCAGTACTGATGATTACGTACGTTACTTTGGTAACTAAAATAAAATGAATTTGATATGATCGATTTGATTGATTTGATTGTCGATGTGGCTCGGAAAGCGGCCAAGCTAAAGTGGGACTGGGCTGGACACGTCTGCCGCATGCCGAGTGAGCTATGGGCTAAGATTGCCACAGAGTGGCAACCCGGCCTTCGCGTTAGGCGTTAGCATCTGGCAGACCCCGCCGGCGATGGCGGGACGACTTGGATTGCTTCCTTAATAATTGGCCCGAAACTGCCCGAGATCAGGAAGATTGGAAAAAGAGGGGGGAGGCCTTTGCCCAGCAGTGGGACATAACAGGCTCCCAATTTTGCCTTTAGATTTAAATGTCTTAAAGGGCCTCTGTGCTGTTGGCTTCGGCCCCACGCATGCCTCCCAAAGGTCCGGGACCCCATGGTCCCGAGATATGGAAAAGATAAACAAATAATAATATGATCTAACAATATTTTCTTCAACAGAGAAATCTACCTGCATCCCATGGTCCGCGACGCCCACGGCCGCAAGATGTCCAAGTCTCTCGGCAACGTGATCGATCCCGTGGACGTAGTACGCGGAGTGACGTTAGAAGAGCTGCACAAACAACTGCTGGAGTCCAACTTGGACCCGAAGGAGATAGAGAGAGCTAAGGCGGGACAGAAACAAGACTATCCTAATGGGATTCCTGAGTGCGGGACAGATGCTTTGAGGTAAGCAGGTTCATTCTGGAACTTCTGGATTTCCAGCTGTTAGCTCGGCTTGCTTGTGTAACAATGTAAATGTCCCTGTGGTCGTGGTAAGCGCAGTGACCCTGGAAGAGCTGCATAAACAACTGCTGGAGTCCAACTTGGACCCGAAGGAGATAGAGAGAGCTAAGGCGGGACAGAAACAAGACTATCCTAATGGTATACCGGAGTGCGGGACAGATGCTTTGAGGTAAGCAGGTTCATTCTGGAACTTCTGGATTTCCAGCTGTTAGCTCGGCTTGCTTGTGTAACAATGTAAATGTCCCTGTGGTCGTGGTAAGCGCAGTGACCCTGGAAGAGCTGCACAAACAACTGCTGGAGTCCAACCTGGACCAGAAAGAGATAGAGAGAGCTAAACCGGGACAGAAACAGGACTATCCTAATGGAATCCCTGAGTGCGGCACTGATGCGTTGAGGTAAGCAGGTTTATTCTGGAACTTCTGAATTTCCAGGTGTGCCCTAAATACAATGTAATAAAACGAATGAAATAGAGCATTATCAATGTAATTGACCCCGTGAACGTAGTACGCGGAGTGACCCTGGAAGAGCTGTGCAAACAACTGCTGGAGTCCAACCTGGACCCGAAAGAGATAGAGAGAGCTGCTAAAGCGAGACAGAAGCAGGACTGTTCTAATGAAATTCCTGAGTGCGGAACAGATGCTTTGAGGTAAGCAGGTTTAGTCTGGAACTTCTGGATTTCCAGGTGTTCCCTAAGTGCAGTGTATTATCAATGTCATTGATTTCGTGGACGTAGAGAGTACTTGGAGTGACCTTGACAACCAACTGCTGGGGTCCAATCTGGACCCGAAAGAGATAGAGAGAGCTAAACCGGGACGGAAACAGGACTATCCTAATGAGATACCGGAGTATGGAACTGATGCGTTGAGGTAAGCAGTGGTCGTGTTCTAGTTTCAGGGATTCTATAAAACCATGTTGCTGCAACAACTGTAACTAAACTCCTCTTAGTAAGCGCTGACTCTGAGCGCGACAAGAAATGGCGCTATTGGGATAAACGAATCTTTAATAGTATTTTTTGTTGAAATTGTTTTAGTATACAGTCAGACACACCATTTCATTGGTTAATGTCACACACATAGTTATTTATCTCGTGAAATATCGCGTAGGCACACATTCTCCACGGTGAAATAAAAAGCACTTTTTCTACTTGTCGACTGTAATCTGTCAATTAGGCCACCACAGACTAAACTATAAGTGCTAACTTTTCAGTGTTGGATACTCTATGCCAGTTTCGACTCAATTATAATAAGCTCATTATAGTTGACTTTAGTTAACTGTAATAATTTCAAAAATAGAACTTCATACAATTTCTATACTAATTTGCGATACCTGGCAAATTTTCCTGCATCTGAAACACATTTTTTTTTATCTGTCGCGTTATCGGCCAATCAGAGACGGTTATTACAAACAATTGGTTGCTAGGTAATTCGATGTTGATACAACGGTGAACGACTCTATTAACATTAATTTTAACTTGCATGAATGATGATATTTCCGTCCATTGATGATGAAGATGATGACTCGTAGAAAAAGTATTGTATACAATAGTCATATAATTAAGCTTTTCACTCTCGTACCGTACTATTAGGCCACTCAGCAAGCTTCGTGGCCTAAACATGGTACTCGACTGAAAAGCTTTGTATTATATCACGATTGTATAAAATACTATTGCATAGTGGCTTTTGAGGTCATAATGAACAACTTTTATGATGGGACCAATGCTGATATCGTAAAAAACCGGCCAAGAGCGTGTCGGGCCACGCTCAGTGTAGGGTTCCGTAGTTTTCCGTATTTTTCTCAAAAGCTACTTAACCTATCAAGTTCAAAATAATTTTCCTAGAAAGTCTTTATAAAGTTCTACTTTTGTGATTTTTTTCATATTTTTTAAACATATGGTTCAAAAGTTAGAGGGGGGGGACGCACTTTTTTTTCCTTTAGGAGCGATTATTTCCGAAAATATTAATATTATCAAAAAACGATCTTAGTAAACCCTTATTCATTTTTAAATACCTATCCAACAATATATCACACGTTGGGGTTGTAATGAAAAAAAATATCAGCCCCCAGTTTACATGTAGGGGGGGGGGGGGGTACCATAATAAAACATTTTTTTTCATTTTTTATTTTTGCACTTTGTTGGCGTGATTGATATACATATTGGTACCAAATTTCAGCTTTCTAGTGCTTACGGTTACTGAGATTATCCGCGGACGGACGGACGGACGGACGGACAGACATGGCGAAACTATAAGGGTTCCTAGTTGACTACGGAACCCTAAAAATTGGCTGTTTCATACATTTCGACTGTCATGATGCCGACATTTCTATGGAACAGCCGATTTTTGTTTTCGCGATTTCAGCATTCCGCAGTTTGAATGGATCTTTTTATTTTATCCTGTATAAACCCATACTAAGTGCAACATCTGTAACGCTACCCTTGTTCGCAGGTTCGCCCTGTGCGCGATGACGCAAGGCCGCGACCTGAACCTGGACGTGCAGCGCGTGCAGGGCTACCGCTTCTTCTGCAACAAGCTGTGGAACACCGCCAAGTTCGCGCTCATGTACTTCCCCAAGGACGCCGTGTTCGAGGTAGGGTAACTAAGTATTGGCAGGGTCGCCCTGTGAGGCAAGGCAGCAATCTGAACTAGGACGTTCAGCGCGTGCAGGGCTACCGTTTCTTCTGCAACAAGCTGTGGAACACCGCCAAGTTCGCGCTCATGTACTTCCCCAAGAACGCCGTGTTCGAGGTACTGTAATAAACTATTGGCAGGGTCGCCCTGTGAGGCAAGGCAGCAATCTGAACTTGGACGTGCAGCGCGTGCAGGGCTACCGCTTCTTCTGCAACAAGCTGTGGAACACCGCCAAGTTCGCGCTCATGTACTTCCCCAAGGACGCCGTGTTCGAGGTAGGGTAACTATAAGGATGATGTTTTTGAAGTAAGTGAAAATTGTTTATAGACTTCCCCGGAATAATGTCTGGTTACCACAATTGCCAATGCCTCGTTTAGTTGGCACTGTAACTGTCTTAACCATTTTGAGTAGAATGCGACCAAGTCGTCCATCAGTCGGCCATCTTCTTTTTGATCTGCCTAAACCTTGATCAACACTGTCTATTGTTCCGTGGGTCCCACTGAGAAACAAATTCGGTCCACCTTACAGTTTATTAACCTTGAAGTAGTAATAATATAATAATAATTACTAAAACAATAATTATTAAAAAAAAGTACTTTATTCACATTCACATCTATGAACCGCATCTAAGGTTGACGTCATATTTTGTTTACAACATCTTTTTGGACAACGACATATTCTAGTGTTAAAACATGTACTATTTTTCCCAGGTGTTCCCACCCACGCTACCCAGCACCCTAGCGCCAATGGACCGCTGGATGTTGTCCCGCGTGGCGCTAGCGGCCAGCAAAGTGAACGCCGGCTTCCAAAACTACGACTTCCCGTCCGCAACCACACACTGCTATAACCTGTGGCTGTATGACCTCTGTGATGTGTACTTGGTATGGAAACAATTCTACATTTCGAGAAAAAACTATACGTTTTTTTTTTCATCAAAGTTGGTACCTATTCACGAAAGAATGCGCACCTAAAACCACAGAATATATAATAGTACAAGTACAGAAGGCCCACTGCTTTGATGTTCACGAAATGCCGCCTTTTTAAATGCCTACAAAATTCTAAGAAAGAAACGAGCCGCACGTGCGCAGCGTCGGAGGATAGGGTTGCCTATGGTTTAAAACGCATTGATTCTCACATAAATAGTTATACTATACATATATTCAAGTCTTGGGTACTTTCTAGGTATATATACAGTATTTATATATTTTTGTTACAGCCTTCAGCATCACAAGCCTTATTGAACTTTTCCGTTGGACTTAATCAATAAGATCAGTTTAAGATTGTCATATTTTATTAATGATGTCTATTTAACTAAGCATTACTAGCCATTCCACATGTGGACATCGTATATGAACCTTGAAAATAACTCGCTACGTAATGAAACAATAGAAAGTGCGAACGTGCGTTCCGTGAGAACGCGCGCCACCCCTGATTAGGCCGCGAACTCGCGGCCGCCAGCATGTACTTGTAGCGCGGCGATAGAATCGCGGAGTGAGCCGCCCCTGCTAAAACGTAGAAAGCAATCGTATAAGTGATAAGCCAGGGGCCCATTTTTCGAACGATATTAGACTAACATTATTAGTCCACAAACTGTCAAATCATATGGGTTGCCATGAGAATACGCTAATATTATTAGACTAATATCATTCGAGAAATGGGCCCCAGGCCAGGTCCACACAGACCGAGGCACATCGCGACGCGAAATATCTAGCATGGCAAAAGTGCTATATAGACACAGTATAAGGACGACTCGATAGTGAATCTCCCGCGACCGGTATTGGCCTCTCGCGCGCGCCGCGCGTGACCTTGGCAGCGCCACGCAGCGCGGCGCGTACTGACGCGACCGGCATCATCCGGTTCCGCATGTACTCTCTGCACCTCGCTGCGTGCGAGCGCTACTCAAGGACAAACCGCGCAGTGCAAAATTTGTTAGAAGAATTATTACTGAGTCGTCCTTATACTGTGATATAGACGTGCCTCGGCCGAGTCAGTGCGTTCGTTTTGCTCGGCCGAGCAACCTGCCTCGGTTGTGACTACATTGAACGTTTGCCGCGCGAGCACATTGCCTTGCTCTGTGTGGACCTGGCTATTAATTTACCAAAATAATACATGAATAACCTGAATAGGTATCTTCTTCTTCCTCCTACCCTTATCCCACGTTATGCGGGGTCGGTACAACACGTCTTCCTCTTCCATTCTCCTCTATCTTTCGTCATCTGAACACTCACATCTTTCTTCTTCATATCCTCTTTTACACAATCCATCCAGCGTTGTTTGGGTTTACCCCTACCTCTCCATCCATCAACCTTCATCTCCAACATTCTTTTGCCTATATGACATTCATCCCTTCTCATTACATGACCGTACCACGCCAACCTGCCACTCCTCATCTTTTCCGTTATAGGCGCAACTTTCAAACTTCCCCTAATATACTCATTCCTGATCCGATCCATTCTACCTGAATAGGTATAGGGTTACAATAATACGTTTCATGTTCTTCCCAGGAATACCTAAAACCCGTGTTCGCGTCCGGCACAGACAGCCAGAAGGAAGCCGCCTGGCGCACTCTCCACACAACCTTGGACTACGGCCTCAAGCTGATCAGCCCCTTCATGCCTTTCCTCACCGAGGATCTGTACCAGAGGCTGCCCAGGAAGGATAGGAGCTGCGAATCCATCTGCGTGGCTAGTTATCCTACTGTAAGTTAAAATAAAATCTCATACTTATTTCAATATTTTTCATCAATAGTTCCTTAGTGGTTTGTATAATGACGATTTAGGATACCGGGTTATTTATAGGACTTGTGAAAGACTCACTTATGATGCACCCAGCTTATGACCTCCTTTAATCTGACTTTAAATCAGCCATTGCACCCACGACAATAATTCCAGCTTCGTCGCCTTCACGATCCGTATAAATAATTCTTTTTTCAGGAATCCGACGCGCCCTGGCGCTCAGAAGACCTAGAATCTGACGTGGACATCGTCCTCAAAATGGTGCACCTCATCCGCTCAACCCGCGCCGAGTATAACCTCACCAACAAGCAAAAAACCACCGCTCACCTCGTGTTGAGTCCCGAACTCAAAGTAGCAGAACTAAAGGGACTGTTCAAGAACCTACAAAGCCTGGCGAATAGTGAATTGTCGGAGGAGAACCCGCCGGTTGGCTGTTCGATATTGACTGTGTCGGATAAGATCGAAGTACATCTTGTGCTTAAGGTTGGTATTCCGTACTTTTTTTCTCTTTAATTAAAACACTGAACAAATTAACCAATCGGAAAAATGGTTTTGACTCTTATTTTTTACAGGGCCTTATCGACCCTCAAAAGGAGATAACCAAACTAGAAAAGAAGAAGGACACCCTGTCTCAAACCATCACCAAGCTATCCCAAGCCATGGCCGCCGACGACTACGCTACCAAGGTCCCCGCTGACGTCCAGAAAGGCAACAGTGAGAAACTCGCCCAGTCCCAAGGAGAAATCGCGAGGTTACAGGCCGCTATAGAAACTTTGAAACTCATGTAAGAAGAGACTAGATAGACAATTTGCTAACCAATAAAACCTTGTGCTTTAAGCATTAGGCACTGGTCCCACCAAAAGCGATGAGCTATCGGCAATAAAAACGAAGAGAGAGCGAGTTATTTATAGTTCATCGCTCGGCGGCGAACTATAACTCGCTCGCGCTATCATCGCATCTCTTTTATTTACACGGGGGCGACTATCTTTTGTTCTTTTCTATCGCCGATAGCTCATCGCTTACTCTTTTTCATATGGACTAGTTCCTAAGGTCACGAAAAGTATTCGTCTGATGACTAGTGATACTGATACCATAGGTAAAGATGTTTGTATATTGAGTTATCAAATTGACAATTTGTTTGATTTATTTTCACAAATGTTCTGGATTGTAAAAATATGCTAGCGTAAGCGGAAGATTGTTACATCTGTTTATTTATTTATTTTGTTTTTGCAATAAAATATCGCTTTTTTTATAAAGTTTTTAATTTTCTAAAGGCTCAGCTTTAGTTGTAAGATTTAAGATAAAATACGAAAACAATATCTGCTAGAGTCAAAATAAACTAAGTTTTCAGCTAATTTTATAGCGCAGATTATTTACAATAAATGAATACTTTAAAATAATACTTCTCAAAAATAAGTCGATGCTATCAAAATCGCCGCCAACTTAGCTATTTAAGATACAATATCTGGGCGACCGAGCTTCGCTCGGTTCTATTTTAATATATCACGTCTTTAGATAAAAAAACTGTTATAAATACAAAAAACAAAAACTTAATTTCTGGCCGGGATTCGAAACCCTGACACCTACGATCTATCTGCGTACATTAGACCGACCTCGTACGACTGAGCTAAGCGGAATCGATGCGCGCGCGTTTACAAACGCGAAAGAAATACTCGAAAATTCGCGTTTTCCGGGATGTAAGGCTACGCTAGATCGATTTTTCACCCCCAAAAACCCCCACATAACAAATTTCAGCGAAATCGTTAGAGCGGTTTCCGAGATCGTCTGTATATATAAATAAATAAATAAATATACAAGAATTGCTCGTTTAATAGTATAAGATTTTCACTTATTTAAATATAAACCATCAGTTCAGTACGTACAGACACGATTAAAAATGCATAAAAACTTATAGCGGAAATTCACAAGTGAGCTAGCAAAAGCAACCAAATCGGAAGCTAAAATCAGGGACCGGACAACCCCTTCCGCGCTACAAGCCTTTCATTGGGAATCCCTAACGTAAGGACGACCCAATCGAGAGACTCTCCCTTTCGAACTGCAAGCCCATTCATTTGACTAGCCCTTACAAAAAACTTAGCAAAACAATAAAGCTAGCCCTGTGCATTGGCTTACCGCTATCCGATACGGCTTGCAAGCCTTTAATAAGGGTTACCCTTATTTTAAGCGCTATTTATAAGGCTTTCCCTTTTGTTAAAGCGTAGTCGAGCCTTGCGTGAAAGAGACAGGATTATGAATCTAAGCTAGTGTAAGAACAGGAAGGAAAATGCGCTGTTGCCACTCCGCACTATGCGCCCCATTTTTAATTTTGCAACGAAACATGTTTTCGTTGGATAGAAGTAGAACACAGCTAGAAATTATTTTTAATGAACTGGGAGACAAGGGACTGACGGATCGCCTGATGGTAAATGATCATCGTCGCCCGTAGACCAGTATGTATGTTCGTACGTATGAATGTATGTAGGTATGTATGAATGTATGTAGGTATGTATGTATGAATATAAATATGTATGTATGCATGTAAATATACAGTGTTGGCCGAAAATCAATACAATTAACCATTATCATTATTTATCATTACACATTGAAAACGTTAATTGCCAACATAAAAATAAGCCGTTTTCGTCATCCAACTCGCCTTGATGAGTTAATTGGGTGAGCAGTTTCTAAGATAGAGCTGATGCTGAACCCTGGCTTTTCCCAGGGGAACGCGGGTTTGGTTTAACATAGGAAAGCACTGTTTTCGTCATCGGACTTGTTTTGATGAGTACTTGAGTGAGCAGTAACCAAGGTAGAGCTGATGCTGAACCCTGGCTATTTCTAGGGGAACTCGGGTTTCGTGCAACATAGGCAAACGCTGTTTTCGTCATCGGACTTGTATTGATGAGTACTTGAGTGAGCAGTAACCAAGGTAGAGCTGATGCTGAACCCTGGCTTTTCCCAGGGGAACGCGGGTTTGGTTTAACATAGGCAAGCGCTGTTTTCGTCATCGGACTTGTTTTGATGAGTACTTGAGTGAGCAGTAACCAAGGTAGAGCTGATGCTGAACCCTGGCTATTTCTAGGGGAACTCGGGTTTCGTGCAACATAGGCAAACGCTGTTTTCGTCATCGGACTTGTATTGATGAGTACTTGAGTGAGCAGTAACCAAGGTAGAGCTGATGCTGAACCCTGGCTTTTCCCAGGGGAACGCGGGTTTGGAGTAACATAGGCAAGCGCTGTTTTCGTCATCGGACTTGTCTTGATGAGTACTTGTGTGAGCAGTAACCAAGGTAGAGCTGATCCTGAACCCTGGCTATTCCTAGGGGAACGCGGGTTTGGAGTAACATAGGCAAGCGCTGTTTTCGTCATCGGACTTGTCTTGATGAGTACTTGAGTAAGCAGTAACCAAGGTAGAGCTGATGCTGAACCCTGGCTATTCCTAAGGGAACTCGGGTTTCGTGCAACATAGGCAAACGTTGTTTTCGTCATCGGACTTGTCTTGATGAGTACTTGAGTGAGCAGTAACCAAGGTAGAGCTGATGCTGAACCCTGGCTTTTCCCAGGGGAACGCGGGTTTGGTGTAACATAGGCAAGCGCTGTTTTCGTCATCGGACTTGTCTTGATGAGTACTTGTGTGAGCAGTAACCAAGGTAGAGCTGATGCTGAACCCTGACTATTCCTAAGGGAACTCGGGTTTCGTGCAACATAGGCAAACGCTGTTTTCGTCATCGGACTTGTATTGATGAGTACTTGAGTGAGCAGTAACCAAGGTAGAGCTGATGCTGAACCCTGGCTTTTCCCAGGGGAACGCGGGTTTGGAGTAACATAGGCAAGCGCTGTTTTCGTCATCGGACTTGTCTTGATGAGTACTTGTGTGAGCAGTAAAGTAACCAAGGTAGAGCTGATCCTGAACCCTGGCTATTCCTAGGGGAACGCGGGTTTGGAGTAACATAGGCAAGCGCTGTTTTCGTCATCGGACTTGTCTTGATGAGTACTTGAGTAAGCAGTAACCAAGGTAGAGCTGATGCTGAACCCTGGCTATTCCTAAGGGAACTCGGGTTTCGTGCAACATAGGCAAACGCTGTTTTCGTCATCGGACTTGTCTTGATGAGTACTTGAGTGAGCAGTAACCAAGGTAGAGCTGATGCTGAACCCTGGCTTTTCCCAGGGGAACGCGGGTTTGGTGTAACATTTAGGCAAGCGCTGTTTTCGTCATCGGACTTGTTTTGATGAGTACTTGAGTGAGCAGTAACCAGAGCAGAGCTGATGCTGAACCCTGGCTATTCCTAGGGGAACTCGGGTTTCGTGCAACATAGGCAAACGCTGTTTTCGTCATCGGATTTGTCTTGATGAGTACTTGAGTGAGCAGTAACCAAGGTAGAGAGCTGATGCTGAACCCTGGCTATTCCTAAGGGAACTCGGGTTTCGTGCAACATATGCAAACGCTGTTTTGTCATCGGACTTGTATTGTTGAGTACTTGAGTGAGCAGTAACCAAGGTAGAGCTGATGCTGAACCCTGGCTTTTCCCAGGTTTGCCTGTGTTACACTAAACCCGAGTTCCCCTAGGTGCAAACAAAGTTCAGCATCAGCTGGACTTTGGGTACTGCTCACTCGAGTACTCAAGACAAGTCCGATGACGAAAACAGCGTTTGCCTGTGTTACACTAAACCCGAGTTCCCCTAGGTGCAAACAGAGTTCAGCATCAGCTGGACTTTGGGTACTGCTCACTCGAGTACTCAAGACAAGTCCGATGACGAAAACAGCGTTTGCCTGTGTTACACTAAACCCGAGTTCACAACTAGGTGCAGCCAGAGTTCAGCATCAGCTGGACTTTGGGTACTGCTCACTCGAGTACTCATCAAGACAAGTCCGATGACGAAAACAGCGTTTGCCTGTGTTACACTAAACCCGAGTTCCTCTAGATGCAGCCAGGGTTCAGCATCAGCTACTTCGGGTACTGCTCACTCGAGTACTCATCAAGACAAGTCCGATGACGAAAACAGCGTTTGCCTGTTTCACACTAAACCAGAGTTCCCCAAGGTGCAGCCAGAGTTCAGCATCAGCTGGACTTTGGGTACTGCTTGCTCGAGTACTCATCAAGACAAGTCCGATGACGAAAACAGCGTTTAACTGGGTTACACTAAACCCGAGTTCCCCTAGCTGCAGCCAGGGTTTAGCATCAGCTGGATTTCGGGTACTGCTCACTCGAGTACTCATCAAGACAAGCCCGATGACGAAAACAGCGTTTGCCTGTGTTGCACTAAACCCGAGTTCCCCTTGGTGCAGCCAGGGTTCAGCATCAGCTGGACTTTGGGTACTGCTCACTCGAGTACTCATCAAGACAAGTCCGATGACGAAAACAGCGTTTGCCTGTGTAACACTAAACCCGAGTTCCCCTAGGTGCAGCCAGGGTTCAGCATCAACTGCACTTCGGGTACTGCTCACTCGAGTACTCATCAAGACAAGTCCGATGACGCAAACAGCGTTTGCCTGTGTTACACTAAACCCGAGTTCCCAGAGGTGCAGCCAGGGTTCTGCATCAGCTGGACTTTGGGTACTGCTCACTCGAGTACTCATCAAGACAAGTCCGATGACGAAGACAGCGTTTGCCTGTGTTACACTAAACCCGAGTTCTCCTAGATGCAGCCAGGGTTCAGCATCAGCTGGACTTCGGGTACTGCTCACTCAAGTACTCATCAAGACAAGTCCGATGACGAAAACAGCGTTTGCCTGTGTTACACTAAACCCGAGTTCCCATAGGTGCAGCCAGAGTTCAGCATCAGCTGGACTTTGGGTACTGCTCGCTCGAGTACTCATCAAGACAAGTCCGATAACGAAAACAGCGTTTGCCTGGGTTACACTAAACCCGAGTTCCCCTAGGTACAGCCAGGGTTCAGCATCAGCTGGACTTCGGGTACTGCTCACTCGAGTACTCATCAAGACAAGTCCGATGACGAAAACAGCGTTTGCCTGTATTACACTAAACCCGAGTTCCCCTAGGTGCAGCCAGGGTTCAGTACCCTAATAAAACATTTTTGCCATCTTTTATTTTTGGACTTTGTTGGCGTGATTGATGTAAATATTGGGACCAAATTTCAGCTTTCTAGTGCTAACGGTTACTGAGATTATCCGCGGACGGACGGACGGACAGACAGACATGGCGAAACTATAAGGGTTCCTAGTTTACTACGGAACCCTAAAAAGCAGCGTTTGCCTGTGTTACACTCGAGCAAAGCAGGAGCCTATCATAACTATAAGTATTTGGTATTGAAAATTGAACCTTATTTTATCTACAGCCGTTTCCATTAAACAGAAACGCGCAAATATCACACACAGTGCTGCCATAGGTAACGATCTTATGTTATTTCGTTCGGAGTAATGTGTGCTTTATGAGTGAGGTACAGGATTTAAACTAGCACGATATGATCTATAAGGGAAAGCAAATAAAACCCAATATAAGGCTCACCCTTATGGCGTTAGGCTGAGCCGATGATAAGGGTATTGGGCTATTTTAGGTAAGCGCTTTCGTTAGGGCTTTAAAAGCAAAATGAAAGGGTATCGCGTCAAAAGGGTAGGGTAAGTTAAGCCTAACGAAATACCCATACAAAACCCCGTATAAGGGATAGCGGGCCGGTCCCTGGCTAAAATAAATGAAGTCGGTTAAAAAACACGTGCATTTTTGACCATTCTAGTTCATTTTTAAGGTTAGTTCAAAATTTACCAATTACCTCTATTGGGAAAGAGGTTACGCTACTGGACGCTAGATGGCGTAGTTTTCACAAATTATCGACTTAAAATTTCTAAACGAAGGCTAGTTGTCAAACTGACATTGACGTTAATAGGTTATGTTCCATCATTTTTGTTTTCATGACCAAGCGAAACATTCAAGTCGATAATAAAGACCAAAATATTCATAAAATACCTGAGAAATGGAGTTCCCCACATTAGGCGAACATTGCATGTACGAAAATTGCAATCAAATTGATTTTCTGCCATTACAATGTAAATGTGGGAAGGTTTTTTGTCGTGAACATTTTACTGAGCACAGTTTATCTGGAGAATGCGAGTTAGCGCCGGAACCGAAGGAGATCAAGCTGAAGAGCGATGATCAGATATTCCGTTGCTCATCCAAGGGCTGCCGGAAAGGCAGCTTGCACGAAATACTGTGTCCAAAATGCCAAAAACACTTCTGTATTGAACACCGATTTCACCCGTAAGTATTACTCAAGGTAACCTATTTCAAGAGTATCTCAATGTAGCACAGAGATCACTTATATATTATACTCATTGTGTCTATGAGTGTGTGTAAGTCAATTACCAAAACGATTTTTTTTACTTTTTTTTTACTTTTTATAACTCGCTGATAATTTCATTGTAGGTCATGCCCAGAGATTGATGACGAAACGATGGCAGCCAAAATAGAGCAGCTGGAAGCCCCAAGACGACAGTTCCAAGAGGCCAATAAGCATTTACAAGAGAAGGTATTTCTTTTTACTATTTATTTTTCAAACTATAATAAATGTAATATTGTCTTCGGTTACCTCAATAGTTACTCATGAAATAAAACTATGGAAACGGATTAAATCGCGTATAATGGATTTACAATTCATCCCGACGTTTCGAATACTTTACAGCGGGTTGACCATGAACGCTGTAAAGTGTTCGAAATGTCGGGATGAATTGTAAATTCATTATACGCGATTTAATCCGTTTCCATAGTTTTCTTTCATGTATAATAAATGTGTACTTAAAAATGGAATGTATTATAACCAGAGATTGGATAACAGGGCGTCATTCTAATAACATACATACATACATACATACAATCACGCCTGTATCCCATGAAGGGGTAGGCAGAGCACCTGAAACTGCTCGTTTCAGTGCCACTCTTGGCAAATAAGGGGTTGACAGAAGACGAAACTGTGACATTGAAGTGACAGGTTGCCAGCCTCTCGCCTACGCCACAATTTAACCCATATCCCACAGTCGACTTCTACGACACCCACGGGAAGAAAGGGGGTGGTGAAATTCTTAACCCGTCACCACACGGGAATAATAATAATCTAATAACATAAGGTTCATTATTCCGAAAACGTCATACGGCCCAACGGTCCGATCTCTATAACATTTGAAAATTATTACTAACAAGCTTTAGACACAGAAGGATTCATATGTTGAACATTGGACTTTGTCATGACATATTTTTTGTGCAGCGTTTAGCAATGACAAAGCTTTCATTCCTATCTCTACTCTTAAAGAATCTTTCTTGTTATAGATAACAGAAAACATAAGAAAAGCACTTCAATCTACAGCAAAAGTTAAAACAGCCTCAAAAATCCATCTCATGAGAATAAAACAAAAAGCAAAAGGTCCTAAATCCATCCCTGCTTCTGACCGAGTCTACTTTGCTATCGGAAAACCAAAAAACATGGAAGCCAAGTCTATCAAAGTTATTGAAGATGTAGATAAATTAGTGGTCTTAGAGTCTGTGACCTTAGATCCTGATTTAAAGGATTCTGTACCAGTGTTTATAAGTTCAAAATGGAGTTTAGGCAGAGCAATAGACAGTATTTGTGACACTTGTGATATTAAGAATGAAAACAATAAGATGAGTGAAGTGAAACTCAGGGTATTCCGACAGTTGGATGGGTACTGCATCAGTCCGCAGAAGATGGATGTGGAGATCGGGGAGCTGATGAACCAGGAGGTGCTGCTAGAAGGTGACAAGTTAGTCGTAGAGTACATTGATAGTAAAGTGTTGAGTGGTATTTCGGAAAATGCTCAGATTTTCTTAAGTTGACATATGTATCCGGAGATGTAGTAAAGACATTGAAAACACTTGTAGCTTCATTATTATTGTATCTAATCATTGCCTCATTTTCATAGTACCTACACTTAACAACATATAGTCTGATTGAGTTAATTGAATACCAAATTCATTACTTACCATCAAAGACATATATAACTCCGTATAGACAGATAAAGTTTAAGAAAAAAACATACCTCAGTACCATACAGAAAAAGGTATGGTGGCCTAGATGGCATTACACCTTTGGGGTACGCTCTGCTAGATGGCGCTAATATTAATATTTGACATTTTAAAACATATCAAGCTAAGAATATGGGCCAGATTGTCAAAACTGAGGTTCAAAAGTGTTAAGCCTGTGTCAAGAGATGGCAGTCTATGCGCTGTGATTACACATTTTACTTCGACAGTAACTCTCTCCTACTCGATCCTGTTTGCTTACCATCCTAGCAACAAGACCAACACAAAGTATTTTTCAATTTGATTATTCAGGTCAATAAAACACAACATAATAAATAAATTATCTAATAAGCATAAAATTACAAATATCATTAACAAACGTAATTTAAAGCAATTCCCCATTTTCTTTACTGATTTGCGACGTGCTCCTCTCGTACTGCACTAGCGGGATGAGCGGCGCCGGCGCCGACGGCTGCGTGTGCGCGGTGGCGGGGGGCGTGGCCGCCAGCTTGTACCGCTCCACCAGCCAATTACAGCGCCCGCTGCGCGCGATCAGATTTATCAAGTCCCTACGGTACTGCTTTGTGAGTATTGCGTACAGGAACGGGTTAGCGCACGCGTTTAGAGGATAAAAAAATACTAGCAGCACTTTCCCGTGGCTCACGTCGACTAGAGGAGCCCCCGCGAGCGCTGTCACTCCGAAAAACGCGACCGGCGCCCAGCAGAGCAAATCCGTACCGACTAGTAATGCCATCTTATTAGCTATTCTTCGTTCAGCAGCCGCTGCTGCCCCTCTACCTCCATACTTCTCTCCACCGCCTCCGAGCGATCTGTATATCCCCACGTAGCACACCACTATTATCACCCACGCTACGGCATTGAAAAGGAACAACGATCCTTGATACACCGCGTCTGTGGTCGATGAACTTTTCACCGGCAAGCAAATAGAAGTTGAAGAGTAATCTGACACACCAGCCAAAGGCAAACCGGCCATGTGAAAAGAAAACAGCCAGCCACCGATCATGATTTTAGCTGCCGTTCGTAAAGAGATTCTCCTCTCCAGATATATCGCAAAGGTGATCGCGAACCAGCGTTCCAAAGTCACTATAGTAAGAGTAAAAACAGATAGTTGTCCAGAGAATACGGATAGGAATCCAGCGATTTTGCATCCGACGCCATACTGCCAGTCGTAAGCGTAGTTGAAGAATTCTCCGTAAGACTGCAGGTCGACTACGGCTAGCATGAAGAGATAGATGCCAGTGCAGAGGTCGGAGAAGGCGAGATGGCACATGAGGAAGCGCGGCACGGTGAGCTCGGAGCGGTTGGCGAGGAGCACGACGAGCACGGCGAGGTTGCCGACGACGGCGGCGGCCACCACGAACCAGACGCTGGCGCGCAGCCACGTCCAGCCCATCACGTCCTCGCACGGGTTGAGCGCGTCGGGGAGCGGCGTGCAGTTCACGACGCGCAACCTGTTGACAAAGTTTGGTGTTAGTTTCATCACATTACTATAACTAAGGAACTCTAGGAAGTTAAAATGGTTTTGAAAGCAGATGTTTCATGGCTAACAACAGGCCTTGTCCATCGTATACGATATTTTATTGTAAAGGTACCTCTTGTTCTCAACACTTGCACGGTGTCAAAAAGTTCCTTTCCTTGTCCGAGTTGGAGTTTAGCTACCGCATGTGATCAAAGACAGCTTTGATCACATGCGGTAGCTAAACTCCAACTCGGCTAGGAAAAAAAACGTACTTAGCGCTAAAGTTGCCGCACTCCAGCATCTCAGCGCCGGTAGTGTTGACGGCCTCGTGAAACATCTCATCCCCGTATTCGGCGCACGTCTGCACTGTAGTCGAAGATGTTCCCCATGCCATAGACCAAGAGACACGTACTTAGCGCTAAAGTTGCCGCACTCCAGCATCTCAGCGCCGGTAGTGTTGACGGCCTCGTGAAACATCTCATCTCCGTACTCGGCGCTCACGTCCCCACTGTAGTCGAAGTCGAAGGTGTTTGGCGAGTAGTCTTCACTTGTGGTCGCTGTTGACTCGTCTTCTTCTGAACTCCTGGGGAAAATGTTACAATGTTATTAGGATCAATTAAATTAATCTTTCATTCACTGACGGATAACATTGCAAGGTTTTTTAAAAGAGAAATTGAAAGCAAAACTTTTTTTAAAGGTCAACAATTCGCATAATTCGAATTTGCAAGCGTGCATTAAGACTGACGAAAGAGAATACGGTATTCAGTAATAAGTATATAATATTACGCAATTTCTAAATCATTTATTAAACGAGCCTTGCCCAGGCGATAGGCTTTATGGACACGGAACTTTATCTAGATATATGTCTGTGGATATGAACGAAGTAGGATCTCTCAAGGGTTGTATTTTCTTAACAATTTCATTCATCTCGTCGCCAATATGTACTACTATCAATTTATAAAAAAGAGCTAAACGCTTACCCTTGAATTTTCGCTACTAATCGTTGAGTGTCGACTTTTCTGATAGGCTCCAGGGATCTTTGTCTTCTCTCTGCAGATGCAGTCTTCGCGTTTTGAGCACATTTCTGTAAGATAAAAGTTACAGTTGTTATGAAAAATCTGTAGGTTACTAATACATTTTATTTGATGCGTACGACTCTGCCTCTGCTAGCATAGAAAACTAATTATCCTTCTGTTCTTCAAATAGCTTCCAATTTTCACCCCATTAAGGAATAACTTTAGGGATAAAAAGCATACATACTAAAATCCCTATTTGGTTAGTCCTTCAGACTCCTGCTCGCGACAAAAAAACATGTCCTTTTTATGTCCGTGAGAATTTTGGAACCCGGACGTCTGTTTGGCTATTGTCTTATCTGAAAATTAAGTACGCTATGTCTCTAAACTGTTTGTTTCATATCAACTATTGTATAGTCGTATACAGGGCTCGAAGGCCTTCCAGGCCAACGAACGGGATATCAGTGGAATTGTGTAGTTATCAGTACTCTACCTCTTTCAGTTGTTTCATGTAGTTCGTAGAGTGAATGTTGTTACGAGCAGACCAAGGAAAAGCCAAGTGTTTAGTATAATGGCTGTACCTCTTTCAATTCTGTCGCTCCTAGAGTTACGTCAATTGGGGCAGATGAGGGGTAGAATAGAATAGAATAATTTATTGCATATCACATTACAAGCATGGATAGAGCGGAACATAGAGGTATACATGTGACACCCTGTAAGGGCACAACAATATAGAGGTAGAGGGCTAATTTAAGTGTTCAGTCTAATGAGTTGATGACTCTACCTCTTTCAGTTGTTTCATGTAGAGCTCGTAGAGTGCATGTCGTGCTGGGTCATGACGCTCCGGGAAGGCGAAGGCGCAGCAATGGAAGTGATGGGTCAGATGCGCCTGCTTCAGGCTCTGTAACATTTAGAAGGCACAATTACTTTCAGCAACTACTTCTAACTGATAAGATAACAGTCAGTGGTCAGGCAGCGATCAAAACCGTACGTGATCGTTTCAACGCGATATTGGTACAGTCAACGACTTTGAATCCTACGACACTATAGAACCTTTTCACAGTAAACGTCAAATCTGACTTTTATGGCAAGTAAAGGCTGGTTTTATTTTATGGGATAGGAGGCAAACGAGCAGACAGGTCGCCTGATGGTAAGCGATCACCGCCGCCCATGGTTTCAATGAGCCAGGGTTCTATAGTGGACTTAGACTGAAATTGATTAACCGTACAGTAGTAAATTTACAATCATTAGGCACTGGTCCCACTGCGAGCTACTAAGCCATGAGCTATCGGCTATAAAAATGAACAAAAGATAAGCACTCCCGTGCAAATAAAAGAGACACGGCGATATTGATAGCTCACCGCTGGGCGAGTAAATATAAACATCGCACTGTCTCTGAGGGATTATCTTTTGTTCGTTTTTATAGCCGATAGCTCATACTCGCTTTTGATGGGACCAGTGCCTAATGCCTATCTATTATAGTTTACCTGTAAGTCGTATATCGATGGGATGTACTTGAGCGCGGGGGTGCGCTCTATCTTAAGTATTTCTAGCTTCTCTAATCCTTTTATAGGTAACGAGGTAATTGCGGTGTTGCTTAAATCTCTGTAACAAATCAAACATAAAACATAGGCTATCTCTTATATTTTAGCGCATAAAAAATGGAAATTATGATGGGAGCATGCTGCCAGTCAGGTCGAGAATAAGATACCTAATGTTTCCTGTTACATATATGTACTTGGACGTATCTCATTTTGGGTAAATCTCTAAAATTATAAGAAATAACTTAACTAACGTAATTTGAAATATAAAAATAATTATCGTTTAATCGTAGTATGTAAATACTAAATGCCTATTTTCGTACCTGTTTGAGTAACGCATTATCTTAATTATATGTCTTTTCTTTTTAAAACTCTTCAAGATGTTTTCTTGACTTTCGTGCAATTCACATGTGTAATATTTACATAACTAACATGTGTTTTTTTAAACACAAGTAAAGATTTTAGTCTATAGATTTTTTATGCGAATTCGTGCAGTTAAATATTATTTGAAAGTGTTGAATATTCTTGTATAGGTATCAAATATGAACCATAATTATGTTTATTCTGCCAGAATCCGTTTTCAGGAGGGGGTACTACCTGGATACCTACAACTTATACACTTTTGATCTTGACTAATATACTAAAGACTGCATTTTCCAATGTCTTATAAATGGCATAGTTTTTACTTCAAATAAATAAGTAAATATACACATTCTTACACAAGAACTTATAAATAAATGTCCTTACCGGGATTTGAACCCAGGACCACGGCATAGCAGGCAGAGACACTACCGCAATAATTCAAACACTTACAACTGTCGGAGCACTAAGTTGCCGGCAAAGGCGTTTTCATCCAAACGTTTCAGATTCATGTTGCCCCTGAAACTCCTGAAAATAGAACACAATGCGTCATTAATGTAATGTAATGACTAATACGGTATTTACCTACTACTAGACTTTAGAAGTGAAATAAGTACCTACCTAATACAAATATTTTACGCTGTACCTATACCTACTAAGTAGGTAGGCAGTAAGTGCGTAATATATAAGTAGGTACAGGCGACTACAAAGACCTTTTTCACCTTATTACAATGCAATAAGGCGAAAAAGTGGAGACATCTCTTTGTAGTCAATTGTACTACATAGTTGTCTATATTAGGTACGGTCAGTTGATCGTTGGTCATCAAGTGTAAAAATGGGTATTAAGCGGCATCGCATAGAAAAGTAATACTTAGGGCCGGTTGCATCAAACCGTCTGCGTCTGTCACCGTATTGTATGGGAAGTTTCATAGACGTCTGCTGCATGGCGACGATGTGTCTGTCAAATGTGGTTGATGCAACTGGCCCTTATACTGTTAACTAGTACATACATTTGTAGATCGCTAATTGATTATAATAAAAGGCTATATAGGTCGTTACTGTCATGCCTTCTGGAGGCCTTGTATGCAAGTAGGTACTTACTTCATTAAAATATTACTTTCGCTTGCGTTCCTAGCAAGCTGTAAACGGTTACGCCGTGCCGTGGTTTGCGTGCACCCGCCTTCGCTTCGTATCGCATCGCATATCATTCATATATATTTCGTCACGTCGCCCACCTAAGAGACACTTCCATAGAGATCGAAGGTTTCATCGCATCGCGTCGCGTCGCATCGCCGTCGCGTGCCCGTCGTCCACGCAAGTCACGATTGGCGTTAGTGCTTTTTCGCATTATGAGATCCGATATTTGATGTAAATTTACCCCGCCATCTTTGATTTTTGCCTTTGAAATCCTTCCGACATCCGATATCGGATCGGATACTGTGAAAACGCACTTACATTTTCTGGAAAACTCAACAAAGAACTTACAGCTTGGAAATCTCCGCGAACTTGAAGGCGTGCGCCGGCACCTCCTCAATCAGGTTGTAGTTCAGTGACCTGCAACAAACAGGCGTGCTGGCGATAAACGATATCTTATTATGAACTCCTTATCCTTATCGAGCTAAGGACGAATGGATATCTGGTAACTACTGGATTAAATTATTTGTCAGTATTTTGTAGGTGAGAATAACATACGGCACTGGTCCCACCAAAAGCGACGCTATGAACTATCGGCGATAGAAAATGAACAATAGTTATATATTATACAAGGGGGCAAAGTTGTATTTTAACGCCGAGTGTGGAATTGCGAGTTTTTTAACACACGAGAAGTAAAATACATTTGCACCCGAGTGTACCTAACACAAAACTTTTCCCCTCACTATAGCGAGGAAACTACAATGCAGAAAATGCGTTTATCACTGTTTCCAGTAGTTCCACAGGTGGTAAATCATCTTTATTACTAGATTCACCTACTTTTATCAATTTTAAAGCAGTTAATTTGACTTTATTCAAGGTCAAATTACTTTACCCACTAGTGGATAAAATGCGTTTTTACCCGCTGGTATTAAAGGACAAAACACGTGTTTCCGAGCCAGTGAGGGGAAAAAGATATTAGTTGCTTCCGTGTAAATAAAAGAGACGCGATGATAGCACGAGCGAGTTTAGTTCGTCGCCGAGCGAGTTATAATTCGTCGCCGAGCGATGAACTATAAATCGCTCGCTCTCTTTTTAGTTACACGGGAGCGGCTATCTTTTGTTCGCTTCTGTCACCGATAGCTCAACGCTTACTCGGTTTTGGTGGGATCAGTGCCTAATGAGTAATGAACGAAGTCCATTAGTACAAGAATGAGTGTGCTTTTGTAGTCTATCATGCGTTAATCATGCAGTTTTTTATTTGCTAGAATTAAAAGGTCACGATGACAGACTATAATTATAAACGCGATTGTCAACATGCATTGCCAATTTGCAAGTATGGTAGGAATGTAGAATTTGTAGATGAAAAGGATTTGCTAAGTAATTTGAATTTAAACACTCGTAGATAGGCTCTACGAATACCGGGAATAATAGGTACCTTAATGTTATAGCAGGCTACGACGTAGCACTAAAAGCGTAGCTCAGCAGTAAACAGCGTAGCATACATATTTTTGATCATACATTAAGCAAAAGATTAGAAGAATAAAAAAAATCACACGGATATTTTGTAATTTATAAATAACTAGTTTTTACCCGCGGTTTCGCTCGTTAAATTCCAAAATTGAATGAATTATGATGTAAATGCGATGGTAGTTGATTCAGAGTTAAAAAGAGGAGGATGGGTAGATAAGATAACAGTTTAACGACTACAGTTTCATCTCCAGCCCCTTCAGCACAACTTGCCTTGTTGCGCGTGAGTACATACAGTCAACCAATTGGAACCCTAGGCCACTCTACAACCATGTCAAAATGACAAGCAGTAAGAGATTTCTTACAATCTGATTTATAACGTTACTGTGACATAGTTCTAGAGTGGCCTAGGGTTCCAATTGGTTGACTATACATCAAGTGCGACTTCAAGTATGGACTCGCGCGCGACAAGGCAAGTTGTGCAGTAGGCCTAGCACATGATGGCCGCGGGAGTATGTCGCCGCGAGATAGATGACACGTCTTTGTCTAATTGTATTAATGACATAAGGACAGGTAGTCTATCTCGCGGCGACATACTCCCGCGGCCATCATGTGCTAGGCCTGCGGATAAAAGTAGTCAGGTTAGGAAGGTGCAACTAAAAATAACAGAAAAGAAAAGTGTTGGCGGGTATGTACCTAGTGACTTACACTTGAGCCGCGCGCACGCGCAGCGCATGCGCCGGGATCCGCTTTATGTGGTTGCCTTCTAGGTCTCTGTGAACAATTAAGCTGTTTTAATACTGCCTAGAGCATACTTAACTAGGCAAGAAGTAGCAAATAATTTAAAGGTATGAAACTCATATTTAAAAATATTTTGAGCGGGTTACTCATGTATAGTCGATATAGCGTTCGACATGTTTCGGTTCAATTTCGAGAACCTTTCTCAAGAGTAGCGACCCCGCCTTTAGATGTCGAGAGCGCGACGCATACTGCTGGTTCTCGAAATTGAACCGAAACATGTCGAACGCTATATCGACTTAATACGTGAGTAACCCGCTTAAAATATTTTTAAATATGTATGAGTCTCACGGGAGTTTTATGGTATGAAACTCGTTCGATGCGCTTTTGAGGAACGCTTAGGCCTTGGTCGTTCCAACCTGCCGCGGACGACGTCCAGCCAATGGCTCGTTATTCGCGGCGTCTGTATGTATGCTATGTACGCTATGTTTGACCTTTGCCAAACATAGCATACAAACGCTTAATACAATGCGATTGGTTGATGAGTTGACGCGGTCGGCCATGTAGAATGTTTTGGGCACACAAACTCGTGTTACTTTCCTAGAGATCCTATTAATATTCTCAACAGTATTTTTTATACCACGTCGGTGGAAAACAGGGATACGGTCCGCCTGATGGAAAGCAGTCACCGTAAGCGGCAACTCACGGGGTGTCACATGCGCGTTGCCGACGTGACACTTGTACACTCTTTTTTTGAAGAACCTCATACTGCTCATCGGGAATACCTCGGCAGTAGAGCTCATTCCACAGCCGGAGCGTCAGCGGGATGAAATTCCTCTGAAACCGCACGGTGCGCGACCATTTAGGTTGCAAGGTGTGTGGATGAGCGCCCTGTCGATGACGAGCGGTGCGATGAAGAAAAGTGGATGTCGGCATCATATCAAACATGTCTCGGTGATATATGATGGCCTTAAGAATCATGTACTTACATGGTTTGAAGATACGCCGCGGAGGTGTTCACTCTGTTCTCGTGTACGTGACTCAGGTTTGGCACCTCCACCAGCCCCGACGTTGTGATCATGCTGCGAAATGCATAACTTGATTATTCTTCTTTTTATAAAATGGCTAAGTAATGAAGATGTCTCTAGAATGCCTATGCAACTTATTGCAACCTGTCAGGCATTACGGCCTACGTATAGTCGATCACTCATCATTAATCACATAATCTTGCCATCCGTGACATTTAAACAAAATTCCACGTGTGGGGGGTTACTTTGGCACTCTTAAAAATTGTTGATTAGGTAATGCTCTAGAACATTATTTAGATTAGCTTTTGATTAGCGAATACCTACAAGTTTCGAACGAGTTTTTTTTGCTTGTTATGGCTAAAGAAAAATTCGTACAAAATGGAGGGGAGAAGTAAACCTTATTCTAAACTTAGACTGCCTTTCCTACGTGGATGTGTTTGATATCCACCAATCATGGTCAATGTTCCACAAAGCATAGCGCTAGTGAGAGCGGATTCGACAAAGCTAATTGGTGCATATCAGACGCATCCATAGCACGTAACGTAGCACACCTCTGGTGGAAAGGTACCCTTAGGATGTGTCCAGACAGGGAAACTGAAGCCTGACCCTGATCAAGAAGTATGAGCAACAGTGTTATGGTGTATAATGTTAGTGAATAATAATATAGAGAGACATACATACGTACAATGTGAGTAGTTCCGGCAAGGCAGGTAGAGGAGCCACTCGCTGCAATTTCGGCGCTTGCGTTATGTACCTGCGCAAACGCATATATATAATCTTTTTACTGTACTTACAAGTCATGACTTGTATGAACAAGTCCTGCTACACTCGTGGTATCTCAAACGAAGCGATAATAAATGACTTTATGAAATCCAATGGGCTCAATTGACATTGTTAATGAATCTGAGTCATGAAGATAATGATCCAGACAAATGCTCAATGCATGTAGGTAACTGTCGGAAAAAATTCGAGTTGTATTTATTGTTGTTATTGTGTGACGGGTTATTAATTTCACTACTAACCCCTTTCCTCTCGTGAGTGTCGTAGATAGATAGATAGATATTTATTCATAAAACAATGTCAATTGTGTTTGAATACATTGGTACATTTACATATTTAATTGAAAATACAAGTAGGATTATAGTGAGGTGTGTAAGTAGTTTATGTTATAGTATAGTATAGACATAGAGTTAAGTTTGCATGCCACATTGTATAGACAGTCTTAATACAGTCGTCTACGGAATCGTACATGTGTTTCATTTAATCGGCTCCACACCACATGGCGACCGTGACATCGTTTTACGCGAGCCCCGCTGCGACGAGGGCGCCTGACATCAGCATTTTTAGTCGTGTGAATATATAATTAACAGTGAGACGCGAGCAAATGCACAAGTGATTGCACGAGGGACATAATTAAATTACCAAGTGAAATACACTAAATAAAAATTTAATAAATAACATGGGTAACAGCTACAGCAAACAGGAGGAGAAAGAGGTCGTTATAACCCAAAATGCGGTTGGATCAAACGACGCAACAGGCACAAACGAGCATACTAGAATAAATAACGTTCTTATAACCGTGTTGTTCGTGGTTTTGGCTCTCATCGTTTGCTGCGGACTGTAACAAGTTCTTAAGGAAAGTACATGAAAAATATGTGCAGAAAGCAGTGAGGCGAGAAGTATGGACACGTCTGCAGACCAGGCTGTGAATGAAGAGGGGGACGCCAACCACAGACGAGGCGGAGGAAGGTGTTTAAGCAGAGCACGGGAGACTGAAGGACAGAGGATGAACTTTAACGTGATTACGCGCGTGTGAAGTGGAAAGTGTGAAAGTTTCTGTACGTCAAAGTGATGTCAAGGGTATGGATTTAGATTTAAAAAATATATACGATAAGTTAGAAAAAATAAGAGTTGATCTACGAAAATTAGGTGAGGTTAAACGGCAACAAAAGCTAGGTTTAGAAAAAATCAATGATGCGCAATTAATATATGAGGACTATAAACAGATAATTGCATCTCTTCATGTCGATGACCTGTCAAAAGAATGTGTAAGTTCGGAATTATTGTGCGAGAAAATAGACGAAGTTTATAATAAAATTTTACAGTATAAAACTATAGAAAGTGTATCCGTAAAACCAACTACAATGGCGAAACAATTTGAAATACGAGAAGCTAATAGCATAATCCCAATTTTAGATGATAAAGAGGAAACTGTCGAAAGAATGATAGCAGGAATAGAAATGTTAGATGACATGTTAACAGATAGTAGCGAAAAGAAATTGCTGATTTCTTTTGTTCTAAAAACACGACTCAACAAAATTGCACAGTTAAAACTTAAGTCTAAATATGACACCGCTACCCAACTAGTAGCCGATATAAAAAAAATATTTGCTACCCAAGAAATCCGCAAACTCTCTTTTGCTACAGTTAAATATAATATATTTATTTATTTATTTAATATCCAAAAATTACACAGCATAACAGGTAAACTAAAGCATTGTGGAATTCATTACAACTATACACTTATAGTACACTTATATAATAGTAACAGAGTACAAAATGTACAATATATAAACATTACAAACTTAATATACAACAGTGGACTTCCTTTTATCCATCGCCTCACAGAACCTCATACACACTTCACACAATTCCGCCCATCTGCTAGCAAACACATCGCATTCCGGTACTGATACGTAAAGTGCGTTAAGGTATAGGAGAGCGCGTACCAGCGGTGATTGCCTATAGGACACAGTGCGAGTTTCAGGAACCGCGACAAGCTGACGGCTTCTAGGTCGGAGATTAAATCTAGCCTTAGCTATTGATGGGACGAATAGACGAACAAGTTGTGTGACTAGTTCGGGACAATCCGAGTTCCCTCGCAAAATAGAACAGGCAGCAGTCAACAGCCCAAAGTTACGCCTCACTTCCAAGGAGTTAAACCCTAGTACACCAAGCAAATATTTTGATGGGTACAAAAATGGGTAATAACCATATACCTTCTTAAATAAAAATCGCAAAAAGGCTTTCTGGATTTTCTCTAAAAGTAAGGCGTAAGTAACTTCATGCGGATTCCATACGACAGATGCAGTCTCCAGTTTGCTCCGAACTAGCGCGGTGTAAACTAATTTAACAACCATGGGATCGTCAAGGTCTCGAGCATTCCGTACGACGAATCCCAGTCTTCGATAGCAATTAACCGCTAACGCTTTTATGTGCTCATGAAAGTTAAGCTGCGTATCAAAGATAACTCCTAAGTCGCGAATGGACTGGACTCGAGTTATATGCTCAGACCCAAGCATATAATCAGCTAAAAAGGGACTGTTGGCACGGCAAAAAGTCATGATGGAACACTTATCATGATTAAACAGGAGCTTGTTGCTAGTGCTCCATCGATGGACCCGGTTAATGTCATCCTGTAGAGATACACAGTCGGACGATTGCTCCACTCCATAAACAAGCTTCAAGTCGTCAACATATAAAAGACACCTAGCATACATTGGAACTGAAGCCAAGTCGTTTATCATTATCCCAAAGAGAAACGGACCTAGAATCGAACCCTGGCTGACTCCGGAACGTGTGTGATAGGGTTGGGAAACAAAGCATCCGTGCTGCACGTACTGTTGCCTGTCGCGCAGATAACTAGCAAACAACCGGAGAAGTCTAGGCGAAAAACCAATGCTACATAGTTTACTCAACAGTATGTCGTTATCCACGCGATCAAAAGCTTTTTTAAAATCAAAATACAGCACGTCTACCTGTATTCCCTTATCTAAATGCTCCGAAATGGAGTCAACACAAAAGGATATGTCTATTGTCCAATACGGTGATTGAGGTGTGTACGTAGTTTATGTTATAGTATAGTATAGACATAGAGTTAAGTTTGCATGCCACATTGTATAGACAGGCTTAATACAGTCGTCTACGGAATCGTACATGTGTTTCATTTAATCGGCTCCACACCACAATAGCACTAAATAAGGTCAAAAGATATTTACACCGATATTTACAATAAAAACATCACAAAATAAAAATCAAAAGTCGTCAATATCATACAAACATTTATCAATTAAGTATTTTTTTAACCTACAGCTAAAAATCTTATGGTTAATAATTCCCTTTAGCTCAATTGGCATTCTATTGAAGAGTCGCACGGCTTGCACTACATATACACTCTAGAAGTCGACTGTGGGATAGTTACGGGTTTAATTGTGGTGTAGGTGATAGGCTGACGACCCTGTCACTTTTATTCGAGGCGTCAACAGTATTATGATATATGTACAATCCGCTTCGCAATCATAGGGATATGTACTCGATGGAAGGACCTTCCAACACAGATAAAGAGGCGGTAAACTTAAACTCACAAGAAACTCATAATAAGTCAAACAGCTGACTAAAAAACAATTGAATTCGGTAGCAGGGTAGATTAGAGCCGACTCACCGTTACATGTCTATGAATGGCTTGAAGATAGCATCTTATCAGTTACCAGTACTAATAGATACTTGAGCCCGTACTATTACTTTTTGACGTTTTATAATAAGCTATTCAGTGTCGTAACAAAATCCCACAGACTTTGCTGGTTCGGCCACCTAGCGGCACCTACTAAGAATTAAGAATGGGAGAGGATCGGGCTGCTAAGAGAACGTATCTTGGAAGACCAACTGGTGGCCGCCCGGTGGGTCGGCAAAGATACCCCTGGAAAGACTGTGTGATGGCGGATCTGTGTCAGCTACAAACCGATGATTGGCAGGAAGCTGCGCAGAATCGGGATAGGCGTCGTGCTCTCGTTTTGGAGGCCAAGATTCTCTTTGGATCGCAGTGCCATATTAGTTATTCAATGGCATAAACGTCACGGAAAATGACATTGTGTGGAGAAGGTGAAAAACGCCCCCAAAACTTTTACTAGGACCAAAAATCACCTACATACCTATACTTCCCTTGACGATCTCACTCGAAAGCTTGGGGTCGATTGGGGTGAAACCAATTTGGTTACCTCTCTACCAAGCACAAGTCTGGTCGTGTGTAGAATATTGTTCTCACCTGTGGGATGGTTCAGTGAAATACAAGCTTGCGGCGCTCGAGTCAGTCGAGAGGAGGGCCAAGAGAATCACCAATGACGACGAGCTAAACAATTCTCGACTACATAGCCTGGAGCATCGTCGGAAGGTAGCCAGCTTATCGGTATTTTACAGGATACATTTCGGAGAGTGCGCTGAGGAACTGTGCAACCTTGTTCCTGCGTCCCCATTTCACCATAGGACCACCAGACAATCGGCAATGCGGCATCGCTTCACGGTTAGTATTAAAAAAATACGGACTAAGCGTTTCGCTTCAACATTTCTTTTGCGATCCACCAAGAAGTGGAATGCCCAGCCTGAGTCTGTGTTTCCGCATGAGTAGGTACAATTCAGGTCCCTTTAAAGCAAGAGTGAATAGGTATCTCATAGGTAAGCGTGCTCCACCGTAGACAGCATCATCACTTACCATCAGGTGTGATCGTGGTCAAACGTTTACCTATTCATACTAATAAAAAAAAATGTAGAGATAATGTGCCAGCAGCGCATTGTCACTATTGTCAGCTAGCGTAAGTGCGTTTTCATATTATCCGATCCAATATCGGATGTAGGAAGGATTTCAAAGGAAAAAATCAAAGATGGCGGCTTAAATGTAGGGGATATATTCGGTCCTACATCCGATATCGGATCGGATAATGTGAAAACGCACTAACACTAAGTAGATTTAAAAAAAAATTAAGAGCATTCAGATTAGGAATGTCTGGTTTTTCCGTACCCGTGCGATTTATCTATTGAATGATACCGCTTCTTTTGTTAAGTACGGTCACAAAAAAGATATGATTATATTCTTCACGTCACTCAGATACAGCGGTAAATAATTTGAATAATCCTTGTACACCGAATTAACTTAGCAATCGTATTGAGAGATAACATTTATAAAAAGTGTGAAAACGTAACAGAGAAAGTTACGGAGTAAGAGACTAGTTCAGAAAATTTCGCCAAGAAGAAACTTGATACCTCATTTGTTAGGATTCCATAACTAAGTATCTAATATATATTGAATTGCAATACTTACAAAGATTTGAGATTAGGCATCTTAGTCAGATCTTCAACTTTGATATGCTCGAGCATCGGCGCATCTCTTATGGTCCTGCAAAACAAAACACTCGTATCAACCGAAATAGAATTCTGGGAATCACGGAATGTAGGCAGTTATCTAAAGCCCTAGAGCATTAACGGCTCAGCCACGACATTGGTCTAAGCGCGACAGCGGTGCGCGGCGGCCATACATTGGAGCGAGACACAGCGATTGGACTTTTCATTCGCACGTATGTATGGCTGCCGCTCACCGCTGTCGCGCTTAGACCAATGTCTTGGCTGAGCCGTAAGACTATCGCTCTTTGTTACGTAGATTCGCATCTAGAGCCCAAAGTTAAGCTACCTTTATATAGTGATAGTAAGGTATACTCAGGCTTATTAATAAGGTCGTCACAATCACACTATAAATAGTAGAAATCGTATTAATCGTTGAATACTAATTTCACTTAGAGCTGGATACTTTTATTACGCATTTTTATTAACTAGCTCATTTTTGTGATCCACTGCTTGGGAAAAGGCCTCCTCTCGCTTTTTCCACTCGACCCCGTCATTTTGTGTAGAATGCGTCCAATTCGTCTTGCCATGTCCTTTTTTTTGGTCTTCCCGAACCCCGGTCTGCATCGTCTTTGGTATTATGTGAGTCTCACTCATCATGCATACTTACTGCTTACGGCTGGCTACGGTATCTGGCCTAAAATGACCATTGTCCTCTAAGACAGTACGCCACTTTACTACGCTGAGCGACGCCAAACTTACATACATATCATGAGTATAATATTTAAAATAACTATCAATTCCAAATTTCAAATCGATATCATAAGTAGTTCTTGGGATATTTAGTAACGCCAAAGAGGATCGACTTTTATAGAGAGTTACTGACGAAGTAAAATGTGTAATCACAGTGCATAGACTGCCATCTGCACAAGCTTAAAACTTTTGAACCTCAATTTTGACAATTTGGCCATTATTCTTAGCTTGATATGTGTTAAAATGTCAAATATTAATATTATTAGCGCCATCCATCTAGCCGAGCGTCCACCCCAGGTGTAACGCCATCTAGGTCACCGTACCTTTTTCTCTATGGTTCTGAGGTACGTTTTTTAGGGTTCCGTAGTCAACTAGGAACCCTTATAGTTTCGCCATGTCTGTCTGTCCGTCCGTCCGTCCGCCCGTCCGTCCGTCCGTCCGTCCGTCCGTCCGTCCGTCCGTCCGTCCGTCCGCGGATAATCTCAGTAACCGTTAGCACTAGAAAGCTGAAATTTGGTACCAATATGTATTTCAATCACGCCGACAAAGTGCAAAAATAAAAAATGGAAAAAAATGTTTTATTAGGGTACCCCCCTTACATGTAAAGTGGGGGCTGATATTTTTTTTCATTCCAACCCCAACGTGTGATATATTGTTGGATAGGTATTTAAAAATGAATAAGGGTTTACTAAGATGGTTTTTTGATAATATTAGTATTTTCGGAAATAATCGCTCCTAAAGGAAAAAAAGTGCGTCCCCCCTCTAACTTTTGAACCGTATGTTTAAAAAATATGAAAAAAATCACAAAAGTAGAACTTTATAAAGACTTTCTAGGAAAATTGTTTTGAACTTGATAGGTTCAGTAGTTTTTGAGAAAAATACGGAAAACTACGGAACCCTACACTGAGCGTGGCCCGACACGCTCTTGGCCGGTTTTTTTTTCTTAGAATTTGTCTGTCTATAGTGTCTAAGTATACGGAGTTACATATGTCTTTGGTAATGTGCAGACAGACAGAATCGCACCGTAAGCAAGGTTGTATTAAAAGGTACCTACAGATGTCCGACAGTATGTAAGTGATAGCCGGCAGCGTGGATGGCTCGTGCTGTGAGTGACGTGATGTTTGGCTTGTACATCTCCACCGTCACCAGCTCGCCAAGCGCCCGCCGGCCTGAGAACAACAAAAAAATACAAATAAATCGACAAACTATTGAGTGGGAAACCAAAAGCGTGCTCAAATAATTTTTAAGAAAAAAAACCGCCCTTTGGTGTTCTGGTGAAAGAAACCTGCGAATGGTGGATTATGTAGAATAAAAAATACCAAAGTGTAAGTGTGCCGTTCAGTCTGGAGGAGTTCCTTCACGATCATCATCAGAAGATCCACTGCACCAAATGTCACTGTACTAAGCGTAAATGCATGCTGTTCTTATAAAAATACCAAAGTCACTATAAGTGTGCCGTCCAAATTTGAGGAGTTCCGTTCTGATCATCATCAGCAGTTCCACTGCACCAAATGTCACTATTCTGAATGAAAATGCATGCCGTTCTTATAATAATACCAAAGTCACTATAGTGTGCCGTTCAGATTTGAGGAGTTCCGTCCTGATCATCATCAGCAGTTCCACTGTAACAAATGTCACTGTTCTAAATGAAAATGCATGCTGTTAAAAAAACATACATAGACGAAACCACATAAATAACCGTGAATCATTCAAAAACTCTTATATACATAGACGAATTGAGAACTTTCCTTCCTTGAGATTTGGGGCGGCGGTTAAAAAACAGTACCAGTTTGTGCCGTTGATTTATGCATACATAATTGTATTACCGCGTGTCAGACTAATCTTAGCCATATAGGATAATTCTCTTTTTACATGAACATATTTACATAATTATATAAGAAACTAAGACTAAACTTAAAAGCTAGCTAATGTCTAAAATAGGCCCTTGAGGCATTGTACCAAGGATACTGGCGACATTTCCTCGCTGTATCGCAATGCTGATACGTTGTGCGAGGAAGTCGCCAGCTCTTCGGTCACCAGTTACCTCAACCAGACGCTTCGCGATTTCTGTGAACAACTTGTTCGCGCTGGGGCCCCATGGACCTAGAGTTTCTACACCAAAGGGTACAAAAAGGTATTCTTTGCCAAGACTTTTGTATTTATTACGTTTCAAAATTTCGGCACTTTCTGCCGCTGCGCCCGCTTTAAGCCATATTAATTGTAATGTCGGAATGTGGTTATCTTGTAAAGTGCGTAGTATTTACATTATAGCAGTATATTATACAATAGATTGGTATTTAAGCTGTTCCAGTTTTTTTAACCGCCTTCCAAATCTCAAAGGAAGGGGTTTTCAATTCGTCTGTATTTTTTTTTTAATGTTTGTTCCTCGATATCTCCGTCGTTACTGGACCGATTTTGAAATTTTTTTTTTTGATTGAATGTATATGCATACAGATTGGTCCCATTTTTCTCAGAACCCAGTTCTAATGATGGAATCCTGGAGAAATCGAGGGAACTCCTCAAATCTGAAAGGCATACATATGGTGATTTTTGTGTTTTTACAGGAACAGCATGCATTTACGTACGGAACAGTGACATTTGGTGCAGTGGAACTCCTGATGATGGTCAGAATGGAACTCCTCAAATCTGAACGGCACACTTATAGTGACTTTGGTATTTTTATAAGAACAGCATGCACTTACGTCCAGAACAGTGACATTTGGTGCAGTGGAACTACTGATGATGGTCAGAACGGAACTCCTCAAATCTGAACGGCACACTTATAGTGACTTTGGTATTTTTATAAGAACAGCATGCACTTACGTCCAGAACAGTGACATTTGGTGCAGTGGAACTACTGATGATGGTCAGAACGGAACTCCTCAAATCTGAACGGCACACTTATAGTGACTTTGATATTTTTATAAGAACAGCATGCACTTACGTCCAGAACAGTGACATTTGGTGCAGTGGAACTGCTGATGAAGAGTAAGCCGTCCCTGGTTAGAGTTCCGTTCTGATAATCATTCTCATCTGTAAGTACTTCAGAATCATCCAAATTTCAAAATTGGTTCAGAAATGACGGAGATATCGAATAACAAACATTAAAAATATACAGACGAATTGATAACATAATCTAACATTTGAAAGTATTTTATCACCAGAACCCCAAAGGAAGGCGGTTTTTTTTTTCTTAAAAATTATTTTATTTCCATAACTTCTGTTTAGTCTGCTGAGCGTTCCGCTCAACAGCAAACCATCAAATTTTGTAAAGTGGAGTAAACAAACTAATAGCTGTGATGTGAATGATCGGCGTCCATTCACATTATATAAAAATGTGTTGATACTAAGTAGTATTAATAATATTTTATTTGTAAATAAGTGTTCTTTCTGTTATTATTTGTATCACAGTTTGCAAACAACACAGTAGGTATTGTAATCGTTGATCCCCATTGATTCTCACTATGATGTGAGTGATGCGAGTTCAATGGTTCTATTCCTGTACAATGGACTCGAGAGCAGTCATTAGTGTGTTTATATGTCATTCAACGTTTGCAGCCGATCGAATGGCCGCTAAACGCACTGGTACTGTTAAACACATTAAAGTCTTCAAAGGGAAACTGAAAGAAATAAGAACCTACAACCTAACCTCCACTAAATACCTACAACAAATGAGTCTCCTGACGTAATTCATTTATGAACTACTGGGTGGCTAGCCGAATGGCACAATCGCTCACGAAACGCTCACGAAACGAAGCGCTAGTAGATATCTATCTCTATCGCGCTTGCGGATTGGCGCGACAGAGCCAGCGGCGTATCGCTTTCGTTTGGCGTCGGAGAAATGCCATTCGGCTACGGGGCTGGCCCCGTAGCCGAATGGCATTTCTCCGACGCCAAACGAAAACGAAACGCCGCGCCAGTTAGTCGGGCTTTGTCGCGCCAATATGCAAGAGCGATAGAGATAGATATCTACTAACGTTTCGTTTCGTGAACGTTTCGTGAGCGTTTGTGCCATTCGGCTACGCACCCTGGCCCCGTAGCCGAATGGCATTTCTCCGACGCCAAACGAAAGCGATACGCCGCTGGCTCTGTCGCGCCAATACGCAAGCGCGATAGAGATAGATATCTACTAGCGCTTCGTTTCGTGAGCGTTTCGTGAGCGTTTGTGCCATTCGGCTACGCACCCTGGTCTTTAATTTGTTGCTTGGTCTTTAATTAAAAGGTGTGTGTGCATGTAGGATTGGGCCGGTCATGTCTGCCGCAGAGATGACAATAGGTGGGACAATCACCAGTATAAAAAAACCGGCCAAGTGCGAGTCGGACTCGCCCACCGAGGGTTCCGTACAAACTTTCTTTCAAACTACCTAGTAAAAATAATCTCATATTTTCATATAACTCTAATGACTTGACTAGAAGACAAAAGTATAGGCACTAATGAGTATTATACTATAGTGTATAGCGCCATCTCCCGGTCAATTTGCTAACTAATTTGCGCGACCTGGTTTTTCAGGGATAATTCTTTATAATGTTAACCGATTTAAACAGTTTTTACTTTATTGGACAGAAGATGGTTTACGTAACATCTCGTATTAATTTTAAGTGCGGTATACATCCGCAAGGGTGGGTAAATTGAAAGTAAAAATCTGAAAAGGTTTTTGTGAATTAAAAAAAAAGTATTCAAAATACAAACACGATTATATTTTTCCTGTAATATATAGCATAAAACCAATGTTTACTAAAATTTTCATAATTTTTCGTTGGTAAACTTCGGAGATAAGGGGGGGGGAACGGTATTTTTTTTAAATTTTCCTTCAAAATTCTTTTTTTTCCACAACAAAAAAATTATAAAAAATAGTTTATTTACGTTCAATTTGAGCTCTTTCCAACGATACCCCACTTGACCTAGTAACTTGAAATTTACAGTTTGCCCCCCTTTCATTTTGGCCATTTTCTACAATTAAAATTAATATATTTAAAAAAATTATACTTTCTATTTGTAGAGGTTTACAATGTTCACAACTATTCCAAATTTCAAGTTGATAGCATTAGTAGTTCTCGAGATATTTAATTAGGAATGTGACAGACGGACAGACAGACGGACAGAGTCGCACCATAAGGGTTCCTGTTGTACCTTTTTGGTACGGAACCGTAAAAAGTGATAATTTCTGTACCTTGTCGCTTTAAATCGTTTGACAATTTCGTATGACATTTCCAACAAGACGTTTATGTGACAAGGTTGAAGGTATAGAAATCATCACATATTTATGCCGGTGACTGAACCAGCTAATATTGCTATGGAGGCCTCGCCTGGAAAGCCGAAGTGGCGGGAAACCACGAGCCAGGTTGGACGACATCAAAAAGACGGCAGGGCCGACCTGGCACAGAACTGCCGCATATAGAACTGAATGGAAGTCTATGAAAGCGAACATAATATATTATTTCTTTTCCTTTTTAATTGAATACTTATGTTGACTGTTAGTGCATTCATCTTACTTAACTTTCTGTTTTGTTTTCTCTTTCTTTATATTCCACTTTTGTGAGCATGTGTGTGCGTTGGTATAAGTGCTAGCATTAGTTTAATTAATATTACTTTGTATCTATCTGTGAGATCCTGTAATTGGCTTTCTGAATCATATCTTGTTGTATACTGCTAGTTTTATAGCTGTTGATTCTCCATAACATAAATAAATAAATAAATAAATATGTTCAGCGGTGGACGTGAACATACTGAGAAGAAGAAGAGAAAATGTGTGTGGGTTCATAACTGGAGTTCGGGGGTTCGGTACTCTACCCATAACTTACTCAAAATATTGTATTAAATTTAAAGGGATAATAGATAATTTTAACACTAGGCGTATAGGTAATAATACTCGTAGCATAGCATTAATCTTTAATATAGTCTCAATGTCAGCGTAATTGATGTTTAGTTTAAATATCTCATTAACCCACATTGTCTCATGTATTTATTGCTAGGTATTATGCCTTCAATGTCGCGCTAAAACTCTTCGTCACGATGCAGTATGACAATAGACATAGACATAACGGTTTAATAAATATGATCCCATTTGCAAACTTTTGTGTTGCATTTAACTTATTAATGTACCTAGCAGTGGCAGGGGCGGCTCACTCCGCGATTCTATCGACGCGCTACAAGTACATGCTGGCGGCCGCGAGTTCGCGGCCTAATTAGGGGTGGCGCGCGTTCTCACGGCACGCACGTTCACACTTTCTATTGTAGCTTTACGTCGAGTTTTTTTTTAAGGTACATATGCGTTGTCCGCGTTTGGAATGGCTAATAAAGCTTAGTTAAATAGACATCATGAATAAAATAGGACAATCTAACACAGATCTACTATTCCTACGGAGAAGTTCAATAAGGCTTGTGATGTTGGGACTTAAAAATATATAAATACTGTATATGTATACTATACCTAGAAAGTACCCAAGACTTTGATATAATAGTACTTATAACATTTTATCTGAGTACTAATTCGTTTTAATCCATTAGGCAACCCTATCGTCCGACGCTGCGCACGTGCGGCTCGTTTCTTTGTGAGAATTTTGTAGGCATTTAAAAAGGCGGCATTTTGTAAACATCAAAGCAGTGGGCCTTCTGTACTTGTACTATTATATATTCTGTGGCATTAGATTAATTGTTGTAACCTTATCATTTTATTAAAGTGTCGAAAGAGTTTCTTCGTGATTGATATAAATCACTTCGTGCACGCCACCCGACTTCCGGAGGTCAGGAAAATCACTTTTTCATCACACCCGCACTTTAAATGTGCTATTGCACGCAGGCGGAGCGTGAGTTATAGAAAAATCGTTCTCCCAAGGGAATAATGAAATTTCTTGTACCGAACTTAACTTTTTTACATCTATTTACATATTTTTTACATTGCGAGTGTGATGAAAAACATTGTGTGTAACTCGGGGAGTATGAATATTACAAACTCGAGTCTTTAAATAGCTCCGGCAAACCGTCGCGATTTAACTTACTCTTGTTTATTAATAGTAATATTCAGCTTCTTCCCCTTGTTGCACAATGTACTATTTCCGTAATGGTAAAGGAAATTACTCTTTTGAGTGTAAATGCGTGTAACGAACTTTTAGTGTGTAGAATTTCAGTACCTAAGGTCAGGCAAAGTAGATGCAGCCACTCTAAAAATAGAAGAAGCTACTAAAGGTGGAGTGGTTGGTGAAATTGTGCCACAAATACAAAACAGTGCCTCTAGCCTTGGTAAGGACCACAGATATAGGAAGGAAGGAGATCGGACATGCCGAGCGGTTTATATTAAATCCGCCTGTCGCATGTTCTTGAATCCACACACTTGTAGATGGACGCTCTTATTGCGCAATAGGTACACGAACATCATTTCCATGTCCGTGTACATGCGAACGACATACATTGTGACAGTTGGGTTATTGTCCATCTGTGGCCCTCTTATATTTTTAATTCAATCGTTGTTAATTGCGACTGGCCTTATGTCGCTTAAAAACGTTGTTATGCCTGTTTCCTACATTGTCAATGCATGGCGCTAGCCTCTGTTTGTTCACAGACCGCTCAGCAAACATAATTGTCAATTTTAAACACCGTTATCAGTGACGTGTCGAATGTAATCGTGATAACATTGAGGACGATCTGGGCCAATGCAAAGTCTAATTGAACATCTTTACAAGACAAATTTGTACAAGGCCTGAAGCGATCGGCTGGGTCATGATGCAGACATAGTTTATAGTTCGACAAACCCTCAAATGCTGAAAGCACATTAAAATATGGTTTAAGGGCATCCATTAGACGAGCTCTTTAAAACGGTTGAAGATTAATTCACCTTCACAGTGTCATAAAGTGTACAAAGTCTGGGCATACCTACTTAATCTCCTAGCGTTTCAATTGCTTTGAGTTTGGTGGCAATTTTTCTCCGTAAGTGTTCCATGGATGCCTATTTTTTTATTAGAAGTCGTAGAACTAAGAAAACCAATTCGACTCACGGGATTCCGGTAATAACGTTGCAACTGAGGTCAAAGCAGTTGAGACACTTCAAACGCTTGGAGAAATACCTGCCTGAAATGATATGGTTGGATTGCAATACAGATTACAGATTGTTAAGTTGGACAAACACCAGATGAGCAGAAAAGCTGAGTGGATGCGCATTTAATTCGGACAGCTAAAGACAAGCTGTTTAATGCATACCTACAATAAAATTGTGCAACAGAATGCATGTTTCAATCACTGAAACTCTAAATATCATCTTGATTGCTATAATACTAAGGTGCCTATGTATGATGAGCATACACTTTCAAAGTAGACATGCGCAAAATGTTTCACCTAAAAGAATAATAAGTTACCTTTCTTACACTGTGACTGAAAGAACTTCACTCTAATAGTTCAGTAGCTCAACAGATACATCAGCAGTATTCGTTTCAGTTCTGTCATTTTTGAATATATTGAATGATGATTGGATGGACCGAATTTGACACAAAAACAGACAGTTATATGAATGTCAACTAAATACAAACTAAATGTCAATATTCAATGCGTTCAGCCATGCACGAAATTGCGTCGGGTCGGGTGTGCAGGTCTTCTGGTGGTCTCGAGTATGAGTGCAGAGGGCATCGCTGATATGAATGAATGAGTTGAATCTTTCATTCGCGAACTAACTCATAATATCTTGCTCATATCTAGTTCTAAGTAATTGACCGATCACTGACCAGCTTTCGTGCTGGACACAGAATATCGTATCGTGACTCATTCTCATGAAATACACTGTCGTGCATTTGGTTAAGTAATCTGGCCCGTCAAAACATTTCAACGAGCCGTTGAATTACCTCATCATAAATTATTTATAAATTAGGCTATTTTAAGCGGGATTTTCCGCGTTCGTGAAGGTATTTTGTATTTTAGATATGATGGAAGCGATTTATCTTTACGATGTTCATGGTTATCAAAACTACTAACAAACTAAGTACGTTTTGTTCTTTTCAACACTTAATTAATTTCGTCAATGTGTCTGAAATTTTCCCATTTTGTAAACAGGGTTATTACATTTTGTGCTACTGTAGAATAATTTAAAAACTAATTTCTTTTTAGTGACAAAACCGGCCAAGAGCGTGTCGGGCCACGCTCAGTGTAGGGTTCCGTAGTTTTCCGTATTTTTCTCAAAAACTACTGAACCTATCAAGTTCAAAATAATTTTCCTAGAAAGTCTTTATAAAGTTCTACTTTTCTAATTTTTTTCATATTTTTTAAACATATGGTTCAAAAGTTAGAGGGGGGGGGGGGACGCACTTTTTTTCCTTTAGGAGTAATTATTTCCGAAAATATTAATATTATTAAAAAATGATTTTAGTAAACCCTTATTCATTTTTAAATACCTATCCAACAATATATCACACGTTGGGGTTGGAATGAAAAAAATTATCAGCCCCCACTTTACATGTAGGGGGGGTACCCTAATAAAACATTTTTTTCAACTTTTTATTTTTGGGTGAATTTCTCAGCGTGATTTTTTTGTGGCGGAGCTGAAATTCATTGTGTGGGCTAATTGTTTCCGGGTTTTTATTTTTTTTATGAAAAACAATCCTAAAATACTACCTTCGGCAACATTGCAAATTGTTACAAGTGTTATGTATATTTATTTAAAAATAATTATCCATCGAAATTCTAATTTTGGTGTAGCGTCCAGAGCCTGTTTTTAGCGGATTATTGGTATGGTAAATCCAGTAAATCCGCAGCTATAAAGATAACTTGCCATAACTTCATTCTTTATTACATTAAGTATATTTTAAGATGACATAAGTCAATATTATTATACAATTTGACACTTATAACTGAGCACCAAAAGTTGTCCGGGGGAAAGAACCAATTTTGGTGGTAAGTATTGAAATCATTTTTATGGTTAAACGAGACGCAGCAAGACGAACAAACGTGTCGTAACATGACCATTCAGGTTCGTTCCTGCATTTAGACATGACACAAGTGTCATACCTTGCTGGATTGGTCCGCCCCACACAAAAATATCTAATTTTGGTGGGTCGTAATACTTTTTCCACCAAAATTGCATAAATTTTGGTGGTGAACATATTGAGGGCAGTAACGTTTTTGTTTCTATTTGAAAAGTATTTATTACATGTTAAAAGTTTATTGTTTCAAGTAGAAAATAATAGAAAAATGAATAAAAGGCTTTATTTTTTATTTTATTTTTTATTTTTGTGGGTAGACCAATTTTGGTGGCGACCATGTCATTGAAATCGTAATTTCTCTAAAACTACTTATTATAATGAAAGGTCATTGATACATAACATTGCTAATAATTAGTTATGTAACATCAGTACATAATTTCAACAAAAATTACAAAACTAAAAAAATCCACCAAAATTAGGCAAATTTCGAGTATGTTGAAATTCACCCTTTTGCACTTTGTTAGCGTGATTGATATACATATTGGTACCAAATTTCAGCTTTCTAGTGCTTACGGTTACTGAGATTATCCGCGGACGGACGGACGGACGGACGGACGAACAGACAGACATGGCGAAACTATAAGTAAGGGTTCCTAGTTGACTACGGAACCCTAAAAAATGAGTAATATGTACCATCGGCAACACTGTTAGCTGTACATTTTGTAATCCTTATTAAAATGACATGAAGTCTACCGATGGTTTGTTAATGGTGTTCCTGTTTACAGATAGGTTCCTTACACCAGAACCAGTAAAAAAAAGTTGTTAAGTACAAATAAGGGTAAGTACAAATAGAAAAGCTATTACAGATTATTTAAATAGCATTAAATAAAACCAATAAAGATATTACAATTCACAATAATAGTAGGTATTTGAAAGTGGGGATAAAATTCGTAAACATACGATTGATCAATATCACGGCAGACCGAGGTCGCCGTGGGCACAGTATAATAAAGAGTACGGGATAAGAAGAGCATATATAAATATTTTGAATGTTTGTGGGGCGAATCAATCAACTTGTTTGGAGAAGATATGTGGGGCTTCGGACCGAAATCGAATTTGTAGCGCCAGTACAGTCAGCGTCAATTGCAGACATAAAAATACGCGAAAGATTTAACGACATAATTATATAAGTACCTAACTACATATTTTATTTAGCTAAGTAAGGATGTAATATGTGGTTTTTCAAAATAAAAGACTAAGTTCAATATATAATTTCCAGTTGAAATTCTAGTAGCAATTTTGATAAAATATTGCCTTATTTATTATTTAAACTCGGTCAAACAAGTCTGTCAGTAAATAAGAACAAAGAAAACTATAGGTATCCTTCTCTCTAGCACCCTAAAAAAAAAGGATGCATATAGTTTTCTTTGTTCTTATTTACTGACAGACTTATTTGGCAGAGTATATATAAGTATATACCGACGATCTCGGAAACCGCTCTAACGATTTCGCTGAAATTTATGTGGGGTTTTCCGGGGTGAAAAATCGATCTAGCTTACTTAGCCTTAGATCCCGGAAAACGCGAATTTTCGAGTTTTCATGCGTTTTTCTTTCGCGTTGTAAACGCATAAATTTATGGTCGTTAATTTCGCCGACCGCGCATCGGCTGAGCGTAGCGGTCAACCTAATTTTCGCAGGCACACCGCGGTTCTCAGGGTTTCGAGTCCCGGCCAGAAATAAAGTCTTTTTTTTGTATTTATAAGTTTTTTTTTTATCTAAAGACGTGATATAATAAAATAGAACCGCCCAGATATTAGGTACATACCTATTTGTACAACGCTTATTGCTTTAGGCGGGGAACGGTACGTACGTAACATCTTTTAGCAATTCATACTCAATTGCTGTTGGTAACTGGGTCTGGTTGGTAACGTAACATAACTATTATAATAAATAATAAATATAAATAAATAAATAAATATTGGGGACACCTTACACAGATCAACTTAGCCCCAAACTAAGCAAAGCTTCTACTATGGGTGCTAACTAATCGACGATATACCACAGAATATATAATAGTACAAGTACAGAAGGCCCACTGCTTTGATGTTCACGAAATGCCGCCTTTTTAAATGCCTACAAAATTCTCACAAAGAAACGAGCCGCACGTGCGCAGCGTCGGACGATAGGGTTGCCTAATGGATTAAAACGAATTAGTACTCAGATAAAATGTTATAAGTACTATTATATCAAAGTCTTGGGTACTTTCTAGGTATAGTATACATATACAGTATCTATATATTTTTAAGTCCCAACATCACAAGCCTTATTGAACTTTTCCGTAGGAATAGTAGATCTGTGTTAGATTGTCCTATTTTATTCATATGTCTATTTAACTAAGCTTTATTAGCCATTCCAAACGCGGACAACGCATATGTACCTTAAAAAAAATCTCGACGTAAAGCTACAATAGAAAGTGTGAACGTGCGTGCCGTGAGAACGCGCGCCACTCCTAATTAGGCCGCGAACTCGCGGCCGCCAGCATGTACTTGTAGCGCGTCGATAGAATCGCGGAGTGAGCCGCCCCTGGATATACATACTTAAATAGATAAATACATACTTATATACATAGAAAACATCCATGACTCAGGAACATATCACTGCTCATACACAAATAAAAGCCCTTACCGTGATTCGAATTCGAATCCAGGACCGCGGCTTAGCAGGCAGGGTCACTACCGACTGAGCCAGACCGGTCGTCAAAAAATCCATAGGTATTAATATTATAATTATAAATGGGAAAGTGTGTGTGTCTGTTTTTTTGTCCGTCTTTCACGGCAAAACAGAGTGACAATTGACGTGATTTTTTAAGCGGAGATAGTTGAAGGGATGGAGAGTGACATAGGCTACTTTTTGTTTTGTCTCTTTCTAACGCGAGTGAAGCCGCGGGCAAAAGCTAGAAAAAAACAAAATTAATTTATGCGCTCTGAACTTACAGCTTTATTATAATAACTTAAGCTGTCACAAGCTTAGGGCGTTTATTTTTCCACACCCCTTTATCATTTCCATAAATGTTTAGATTCAAAAGGTGTGGCTTGCTTACGTTACTGTTTGCGTTTCTCTCAGTCCAAATATTACGTTCCCCACTTTTCCATCACACTTGTGGGCGGCCCTTGACCGTGTTTACCATATAGCTGTATTTAATCATGCCTAACATCACTTAGTCACGAACGTTTTATGATCTCGGCAAATAGTGTCACAACTTTAGGGAGACTAGTTAAAATCTAAGTGTCATTGCCATGGCTATTTTTATTGCTTTCGTAGACTTTTTTAATTACAGACAGATTTAGCGATATTTTTAATTGAAAAGAATGCAGGGTTCATTAGCCATTGGCTTTTTAATTTCGAGAATAAGATCGCGAGAGCACTCCGTAGTTTGAAAAACAAACTCATATCGTCTGTGTCTATCAAAAAATTGTCATAAAAAAATTAACTTTGCTATATATTTTTAAAGTCCAACGCCTTATGTTAGGATCCTTATCAAACACAGACGAGACGAAGGGTAAATTGCATTACCTAAATAGGTTTAGGTAACTTTAAAACAGGGATAATTTTGAAAATTGCAAATACATCTACTTATAGGTACGAACCTAGATGCACTGTTTACTTCTGCAACTTGTAACAGATAATGCAATACATTAGCACGTTATTGACGTCAATGTGGCCACACCTTAGATCTAGGTCTGAGCCTAGGCATTGAAGTGTAGCTCTTTCTAAGAGAAGAAGTCTGAATTCTGAATTACTACGTAATTGACAAAATGTATTTATTTAAATTTTATTGCGCATAAATCAAACACTTAATGCCTAATGGCATTCTATACTCAGTCACCCATCGGGATAAACAGAAACAAGTAAAAATGTTGCAAAGAGAATGAAAAATAACAAAGATTAATGTAATTAACCGAAAACAACTGAACTACTTTACAAAATACTGATAATTAAAATAAAATACATAAATAAGAATATACATAGGTATATTTTATTTGATTATGAGGTAAGCGACCTACCTACTCGTATACGCTTTACTCTGCTAGGTAATAGTAATAGGTATAGCTATTATGCTTGGGGTAGGCCCTCCACCTTATCCATACTAATATTATAAATGGGAAAGTGTGTGTCTGTTTGTTTGTCCGTCCTTCACGGCAAAACGGAGCGACGAATTGTCGTGATTTTGTAAGCGGAGGTAGTTGAAGGGATGGAGAGTGACATAGGCTACTTTTTATCTCTTTCTAACGCGAGCGAAGCCGCGGGTAAAAGCTAGTATCATATATACCTACTTTCACTGTGTAATTTGGTCCTATAACATTTTGCAAGAAATGTCGTGTTGCTCGTCACTAAAGAAAGTATCAAGGAAACGCGTAATTCCCGGCCTGCCAGTAATCGTTTCTTGTCGTGACAATCAACATAAATAACAAACATCCAGTGGTCAAGGCTATGACCCAATTAAGGAGTTTGCATCAATAAATTGTTTATGCCAATATTTTGTGCTAGTCTGTTTAGAAGTCATAAAAATGTACCTAGGTCCCATACATTCCACGTCTCTTCTCCGAACAGATCCAATTCAATTGACTCCAATAGGTCAGTGTCTATTATTAATTATTTATTTTTCGGTTTTGTTACAGTTTCGTTATCAGGATTCTAGCCGATTATAACATCACTGCTTTTGTCATAGGAAAAAAACTCTTAATTACCTTAAATCTGTACATAAATTAAAAATTGTTGATGATCAGTTGTTTGCCCAATCAATACCTATAATTTTTGTCAAATGATTATTTTTCTGGATCTCTCGCGGCCACGCGAAAGCAACGATGGCGCCATCTATACAAAACCTTTTGATATTGCCACATATTGCCAACCCCATCGCCATTTCTATAAATTAAGAACGCTAAATAAAAGTTATATCAATCGAGATATATTATCTTCAATATGTGTAATGTGTGCAGTTTTTTTATGCAGGTAATTAGTCTGATTTAAAGTTAAATTTATGTTACAGGCCAGCTAATAACACAATGTGGCAATTTATTAAACCAGCAATTCTCGAAAAGTTTGTACATTTAGACAGGGGCGGCTCACTCCGCGATACTATCGCCGCGCTACAAGTACATGCTGGCGGCCGCGAGTTCGCGGCCTAATCAGGGGTGGCGCGCGTTCTTACGGAACGCACGTTCGCACTTTCTATTGTTACTTTACGTCGCAAGTTTTTTTAAAGCTTTATATGCGATGTCCGCGTGTGAATGGCTAATAGTGCTTAGTTAAATAGACATCACGAATAAAATAGTACAATCTTACACAGATCTACTATTGATATTGATTAAGTCAATAAGGCTTGTGATGATGGGACTTAAACAAAAATATATAAATACTGTATATACATATACCTAGAAATTACCCAAGACTGGAATATAATATTATAGTATAACATTTTATACATAGGCAACCCTATCGTCCGACGCTGCCGCACGTGCGGCTCGTTTCTTTGTTAGAATTTTGTAGGCAAAAGAAAAAAAAAAGAAAAGGCGGCATTTCGTGAACATCTAAGCAGTGGGCCTTCTGTACTTGTACTATTCAACGTGTTTCCGGTATCACTCAAAACCTCAGACACCCCAACTGATTTTTATTTTTTTAAACTCATCTAGAGTATTCATCTTTTAATCTGATCGTTACTTTTTTTTAATTGAATTTTTAGTTTTCTGTACAGCTCTACTTACCTTTTAGCTCTACACTCAATAAAATAATTGCTAACTACCATCATAAACCATAAGACTATTTATTTGTGTACGTTACTGCAACGACATAAGGTTTACCAATAGACAGCTAAGATATATGTCACTGTAAAACACTTTACTTAAAGCTTTGTCACAGTAAACTTCAAATTGGACAGGTAATCGCAGTAAGCAAATAAACTCAATATTCAAAATGACAAGGTTGTAATTAGGTACGAGTTCAATTTGTTATGACTTATGATAAACATTAAGATTAAACTGACAAACAACGTCAAACTAGTAGCGGAAAAAATAATCGTCCAAGTAACCGGCCAGTATTAATACCCCTAAATACTGAAAAAAGGTAAACAACCTCTAGCAATGCAATATACACAATGTTGTATTACGAGTACAATAGAATGGGCACGTAAAAAATAACTAATAATACTAATTTAAATAAAAATATTACCCCCATCAAGATATAGCTCAATCGATTCTACTCTCGATTCTGAACAAACTGTTTTCAGGTTTTTAGTGTTAAGTGAAACACGGTGTATATTCTGTGATTTAGATCACGTCTTTGATCTTGATAAAAATTGGTAGGCTGATAGAGTCCATGATGCTGAGCAAGATCCACTAGGTTTCCCTAAATGTCCCAGGTAGTTTGTATGAAGCTTTCCTTCTTTGTTACCGAAAATGTATAGAAATCTGGTAACAAAAAAGGAAGGGAATGATTTAATTAAAGAACACGTTTCAATCTTCATTAAGTATATACACGAAGACACGACACAAGACGGTATATTGTCGAAGCTAATGGTAATGAGTGTGTCACGGCGCGCTAAGTGAGGAGTCAACAGAACGAAGGAAACCAATTAGGAAGATGGGACACGTGTCCGTCGTGACAACAGATACTGTGCTTTTGTAAAATAACAAAGCTAAATTAATATTGTCCTGCCCACTACACTCAGTTAACAAAATAATAATTCTTTCACTGTACAAGCTATTCGACTCTGGAATGCACTTCTCCTGACTATAAGACAGGCCCCAAGTAAGTTAATTTTCAAACGCATGCTGCACCAGCATCTGCTGAGTGCGGCACAAGTTAATTAGTTCTCCTTCGCCCATATGCATAATGTTTATAATATATTATTTGTATGTATATTTGTGTATAAGTATACGTGTAATGATATTATTTAATGGATTATTTATGTATTATATTGATTGTATGTAAATAATATTGCTATACTTGTCAATAGTTGTCATGCTTTCTAAATTTATTTTTCTCACTGCACCCACATTCGCGAATTTCTGTTTGGCCCTATGGCTGACTGGTAGAGAATGCCTCAAGGCAATTAGTCCGCCATTTGTACTTTTTTTTCCAATTGTGCAATAAAGTTTAAATAAATAAATAATAAATAATAAGGTACAGCGGGACATACCTTTACATTTGCCCCCCAGTCGAGATTTGTCCCGCTGTAGGTACCTTACCGAATTGTTTAAAAAATCACAATGTGTCATCAAATAGAAAATAGTGATATTATGTATCGTTCGTACACTGTGAAGTACTTCACTTTTTTAGTTCACTAGATGTATCTGTTTCAGTTCTCTCAGTACGTTAGGTACTTATTTGATCTTTCATTCGCGAACTTTCATGTCTAATTATATTGTCCAATGTTATAGACCGATTGACGTAACGAATATCATTAGATTATACACATTGAAATGTTGTACCGCTTCGAAATATTTGAGGAGGTACATCCACCACTACCATATATCTGATGGTGACGATGAGAAATAGTGATGGTCAGAGGGCGGCAACTTGCAAAGAATTCTTAGTCCGTTTTCACATTGTCCGATATCGGATGTAGGACCGATAACCCATAAATGTAAGCCGCCATCTTTAATTTTTGCCATCCTTCCGACATCCGATATCGGATCGGATAATGTGAAAACGCACTTACTATCGTAGACAAGATGGACCGAAGATCAGAAGTCGCAGGGAGATATATGAGGCCAGAGCATGGCCGGTTGCTGTGCAGAGTATTTCGTCTGATACAGGTAATATCAAATGCTTTCCTAATATCAAATGCTTCATCGGACTTATCTATAAAACTAAAATCGCATCATATTTGTTGCAAGGTTTGTGTTCAAGTTGTGTTTGTCACACGTCCATAAAGATCGAAGGTTTGATTTCGTCGCATCGCATCGGGTCGCGGGCCCGTCGCTCACGCAAGACATGGCGTAAGTCTTTAACCGCTTTGAATTTTTCATCGAGCCGTGCTCGTGTTGTCAGCGGTAATTTATGAAGTTATACGAAGACTTTTGTCTTATTTATCATTTTGTATTATTATATCGAACTACGGCAGTTAAAGGGTTAAGCGACAGACCTACACACCAAACCACCTAGAAACCACAGAAACTAACCGCTACCTAATATTTTAAGCCTCCGTCTCCGTATTAGGCACGCTAGTTTCGCACGTAATGTGTTATCAGTTATCAGAACAAACATACTTAACGATCTGGTAAGTGTTCGTTAGAAAACAACACTCAACGATGTTTACCTCTTATTTTAGAGTGTCATAAATGTCATAATAGAATTCATGGAAACGTACATTACGCATGATGGATCGTGTCATTCTCGAAGAGTCATGCATTAACTTGTATTGTCAATGTTAATCAAAGACTTATGTAACGTATAGACCGTTAAAGTCTAAGAAAAAAACGTACCTCAAAACCATACAGAAAAAGATACGGTGAGCTAGATGGCGATACACCTTTAGGGTACGCTCGGCTAGATGGCGCTAAAATTAATGTTTGACTTTAAACACATATCAAGCTAAGAATATGGGCCAAATCGTCAAAATGGAGGTTCAAAAGTTTTAAGCCCGTGTCGAGAGATGGCAGTCTATGCACTGTGATTACACATTTTACTTTGACAGTAACTCTCTATAATACTCGATCCTCTTTGATGTTAATATACACATACATACAATCACGTCTGTATCCCATGAAGGGGTAGGCAGAGCACATGAAACTACTCAAGTTTCAGTGCCACTCTTGGCAAATAAGGGGTTGAGAGAAAACGAAACTGTGACATTGCAGTGACAGGTTGCCAGCCTCTCGCCTACGCCACAATTTGACCCATATCCCACAGTCGCCTTCTACGACACCCACGGGAAGAAAGGGGGTGGTGAAATTCTTAACCCGTCACCACACGGTATAATGTTAATACCTATAATGTTAATAAAAGTTAGATTTGACAAATCTGCGCGGGCGTCATCGTGATTCTATACATCCGTACTAATATTATAAATGGGAAAGTGTTTGTCTGTTTGTTTGTCCGTCTTTCAGGAATCGGAGTGACGAATAGACGTGGAGATAGTTGAAGGGATGGAGAGTGACATAGGCTACTTTTTATCTCTTTCTAACCCTCCATTTGTCTAAAATGGGGGGTTGACGTTTGAATGGAGCATTCCGTAATTTTGTCAATCATGATCATGTGTCTTAGAAGAAGAATGGCGGTTTTGATACGACATTGGTAATGATCAAAGTCACTGCATGCGAAATTATGTTTTTTTTTTAAATATAAATATTGGATCTTTGACTCACTTTGTAGCCTTTTAGAGATAAAAATCTCTAAGGCGCCTAGGCACACACTGGGGAATACGGCAGGTGGTTTAGAGGTAGGTAACGACAACGACGTTAGCATTGTAAGCTAAGTAGACCTAGGTTCGATTGTAGACTCGGCCACTGGTTAAGCAGAAGTTAAATACCGACAAACATTTAAGTAGGCATTGTACAGTTAACCAATTGGAACCCTAGGCCGTACAACCATGTCAAAATGACAAGCAGTAAGAGATTTCTTACAATCTGATTTATAGCGTTACTATGACGTAGTCCTAAAGTGGCCTAGGGTTCCAATTGGTTGACTGTACCTATCAGTCCAGCGGTCCAAAATCCAAAGTCCAAAATGATTATTCCATCATGCCATAAAACTGAAGAAGCTACACGGATCTAGAGCGTATAAACACTAAAAACTTAACATAAAAATCTATTTGAGATACTTGTCTGGCGTCTACGCAAAACGATAATAGGTTATTTAAATAAATGATGAGAACTTTACAATTACGTAGGTCGACACCCGGATTTGCACATAAAATAAATTAAATCATGTATCTGTACTTTTAGTTCGGCTTTACACTACATACAATACAATATGATATAAATACAACAGATATTTCGACTCACTTCACTGTAAGTTTATAATGTAAGTTGTAAGTTTATAATGTAAGTATGTAAATTATTTAACGAAAATGAAAAACTTTATCAAATTGATTTGTTTAACAGTTCCATTAATTCAATAAAATGTATTTTCGGTCATTAATTTTTTAAATTACTGTTCTCGTAATGCTATCACCTTCCGGTAATTATGTTAGTACCCATAATTTTCTACATTTAAGTACCTACCCACATAGTTTTATAATCTTCATGTACCTACCTATGGGACGATTCGCGAAACTTGGCGAGAATAACTTGATGTTAATATAATAATTATAAAAATATAGACTATTGCCTGGCTCTCGTGAATCTACCCATGAAACTAGTATTTTTATATAGACTGCAATATTGTAAAAAATAAGGAAACTCCAAGTCTAGATTTAAGAAAAAATTGTAACAATATTTGTAAACGACTGTTTGTTTCTCAAATAAATAAAAAAGTTTTAGATCTTCGATATTTTGGCAATATTTTTTTATTTAGATATAGATAGAGACTGTATTGTAAAAGTAACGTCAATTAAACATACTTTACTAAAAATCACTTTTTCTTCGATATTTTTTTAGAAATATGTATAAATGTATGTGTAGTTTTGGATACTTGCCCGCCATACATTACAACCGAATTCATACAAATCAGTCATTGTAGGAACCAGATTCTGATTAAGCATCTGATGGTGACGGTTTAAACAGGTTTTGATAAGACCGCGACGCCAATGATCGTGCACGGTTGACGCCCATATCATCATCATTATCTTGCTCTTATCCCGGTCACTTGGGGTCGGCACAGCATGTCTTCCTCTTCCATACATTTCTATCACCCGTTATTTTATTTTTCATTTATTTATTTACAACAATGATACAATTACCATTACAGGTTCCGTAGCCGAATGGCATTTCTGCGACGCGAAACGAAAACGAAACGCCGCGAAAGGTAGTCTGGCTCTGTCGGGCCAATTTTTTTTTTTATTATTTCGATAAGATATATAATCTACGAAGCGATAGAGATATATAATCTACGAGCGTTCGTTTCGTGGTTTGTGCCATTCGGCTACGTACCCAGTTAGGTACTCAATACGATAATGTAGCAATTCTTAACTTATTTTTTTTTTTTTTTTAGTTTATCTTTCAGATCAATATAATAGCAGTTTATTTTAAACATAACATAAAAGATTAAACATAACATTAAAACTAAAGTTAAATCTAAAAATAAGTAAAAACTACATAACAAACTATACCTATATACATATAAAAATACTTACCTACCTACGTACAGTAATAGTAATATAGTAATTAACAGTAATAATTTTATTTTATAAAGGTGAAAGTACTAGTGCTTGACGCTGAACTAGTACATACCTATTTGACATGGGCACTTTATGTGTAAGTAGGTACACAGAGTCAACTTTCATCAACAATCCATAACAAATTAGTATTTTTATTTCTTATCGATGTTTTGTTTCTACTTTTCTAATTTATTTAAGCGAAAGTCTTTCTTGGCTAACGATTTTAGGAAGCATTGAACTGAGACAAATGATGTTACTACCGAAATTTATTAAACTGTTTATTCGTCATTTTGACGACCGGTCTGGCGTGGTCTAGTTGGCTTACCTAAGATGAATCCAATGGTTCTGGGTTCGAATCCCGGTAAGGGCTTTTATTTGTGTTAAAAGTACGGAGGTTTGTTTTTGAGTTTAATGGGTGTTTTCTAGTAAATAAATTATATATAAATATTAATATAAATAAATTAAATATATTTATTGCGTAGGTACACTAAAGATATGCTTTGAGATTTTTTTATCTTCGCAAAATGTAGCAATATTTATGTCTAGTCATAGAAAAATAGTCTGCCAGATAAAAATAATATTTTATTGCCTATGTACCCGGAAACTATGTACCTTTCACAAAAAGTGCGTTCGACACTAAAACATTCGATTTTATGAAGGCGGACCGATCGTAAATTATAGTTCAGGAGCCCAATGTAAGTTTACTTGGGTACCTCATTGGATATTACGACCGGTCTGGCTCAGTCGGTAGTGACCCTGCCTGCTACGCCGCGGTCCCGGGTTCGAATCCTGGTAAGGGCATTTATTTTTGTGATGAGCACAGATATTTGTTCCTGAGTCATGGATGTTTTCTATGTATATAAGTATACGTATTTATGTATTATATGTATCGTTGTCTGAGTACCCACAACACAAGCCTTCTTGAGCTTACCGTGGGCCTCAGTCAATCTGTGTAAGAATGTCCTATAATATTTATTATTTACATAACATAACATAACATACAATCACGCCTGTATCCCATGAAGGGGTAGGCAGAGCACATGAAACTACTCAAGTTTCAGTGCCACTCTTGGCAAATAAGGGGTTGAAAGAAAACGAAACTGTGACATTGCAGTGACAGGTTGCCAGCCTCTCGCCTACGCCACAATTTAACCCATATCCCACAGTCGACTTCTACGACGACTACGACACCCACGGGAAGAAAGGGGGTGGTGAAATTCTTAACCCGTCACCACACGGTCACTTATTATTTATTTATTTATTTATTTATTTATATGTCATATATTTTTAAACTTAATTTTGGATAAATAATTTGATCACGCAGACAGTTTTGTTAGGTTGTATATTAATTAAATTATTAAAAATGTGTTGAGAACCTGGGCTGGCCTACTGGTAAAAAATGCTAACTTTTGACTGACAGGAAACATGTTAAAATGTTAGTACAACAATATAAATTTTTCCTTGTCGTTCACGTACAGTCAACCAATTGGAACCCTAGGCCACTGTAGAACTATGGCATAGTGACGTTCTAAATCAGAATGTAAGAAATCTCTTACTGCTTGTCATTATGACATGGTTGTATAGTGGCCTAGGGTTCCAATTGGTTGACTGTACATTAATTACTTTATTATTTTATAAGTAATCAATGTATACCATTAGAACGATTTCAAATATTCGCTACAACTAAATCATACACTGCATCACTTTCATTTCACCACAAATTATTTCACTGTAAGTGTTTCAATATTTTTAAATATTAAAATATACAGGATAATATTAAAACTCAATATAATTTAAAACCAGGTATGTATCTACATAACAAGGAGGTAATAAAATGGCCTGCCTCCCAGTCTACAACAAACCCGTAAATAAATTTGGGTAGACGTAAATCAATTCATCAAAGATTGCCCGATATAACCGCGATAGATGTTATATGGGTTTTATCGGACAAATATTGATTCTGGGCCGGTCATTGCGGCCCGCCGGCAGTAACTTCATCAGTAATGAACAAATAGACGCACGTACCACAGGCTTGACAACTTTGATGGATAGAAATTATCTATACCTCTAGTATAGGTAGTTCAGTAAAATATGCAGGTCGAAAGACCAACAGAGATTCGGCTAAAAACATACATATTGTGGGTATGTGTCTATCAGCATCGAGCCGCATTTTGTGTAAGTATGAGAAATCGCTAAACATGTGTACCTAACGCACGCATGCTTTCAGTTTTCCGATGCGTAAGCGTCGATATATCGAATGCCGATAGATGTGACTTCATCCTATATTTCGCTCGAGACATGGACTAAGTACGTATTTATTTATCAGTAGGTACCTATTTTCCGAAACGAAATACTATCTCCTGTGCTACGATGACAGACTGACACACTGACACTACAGTAGTAGGGGGTAAGGGTAGTAGAGTTTCCTACTTAGTTTGCTTCAGCACATGCCGCGTCAAGTTTATGTTTCACAACTACAACTTTACTTAAAGAAATGTGTAAAAAAACCCCGCTTGATAAAGTTTGATACGAAGATAAAAGATTACCGTAATCACCTGTTGATATTGTCGGCAAACACGTGGTTTACCATGTTTGTATGTCGCCTCGCTTGACATAATGTTGAGATTATCGGCCCTTGACTTTGTTGGCTTGAAGTAGACGAGGAAAGTAAAAGTGACTTTACTTCAATGGTGATGACGGGTTAAGAATTGCACCTGTTTCCTCCCGTGGTTGTACAAATCGACTATTTTTTTTGTTTTTTTTTTTATGGGACCTAAGGCAAACGCCTCCTAAGGCAAACGAGCAGACAGGTCGCCTGATGGTAAGCGATCACTGCCGCCCATGGACACCCCGAAACACCAGAGGTGTTGAAGGTGCGTTGCCGGCCTTTAAGATGGGTGTACGCTCTTTTCTTGAAGATTTGAAGGTCGTATCGGTCCGGAAATACCGCAGGCGACAATTCATTCCACAGTTTAGCTGTGCGGGGCAGGAAGTTTCTGGAGAAACGCACAGACTATGCGTTATAGGTACTAAGGTGCAATTATGTTGTGGGCTAGCAACTTAAAGGTGTTCCCAAACCTATCCACGCGAAATCTGCTCTAGCCGACCACAAATCGCTCGTTAGTACGAGTACATAGCCCTTTCCAAACTAAGAAATCGATGTTTGCTAAGTAAAATTTTGGAATTAATGACATATGTTAAAATTGACGATTATATGTTAACAATTAGCAACCCCACGATCGTATCAGCGCGGGTGTAAAGCTGTAAAGGGCTACGAATGCTTAACGGCTCAGCCACGACATTGGTCTAAGCGCGACAGCGGCGAGCGGCGGCCATACATTGAAGCGAGACACAGCGATGGGACTTTTCATTCGCACGTATGACTGCCGCTCGCCGCTGCCGCGCTTAGAACAATGTCGTGGCTGGGCCGTAATGCGTCGTCGTCGCTGAACACATGCGTACGGATGTTCATACTAACGAGCGATTTTTGGCCGGGGAAAGCCGGTTTCCTCGTCGATAGGTTTAGGGAGACCCTAAATGCGTTTTCACATCATCCGATCCGATATCGGATGTCGGACCGATATCCCATAATTTACAGGCGCCATTTTGGGATTTTTTCCCGTAGAAATCCTTCCGACATCCGATATCGGATCGGATAATGTGAAAACGGAAAACGGACTAACACTGCTATGTCAGTGTCACACTTTTGTTTTCTTTCAACCCCTTCAATTACTAAGAGTGGCTTGAAAAACTTGAGAAGTTTCATATGCACTGCCTACCCCGTTCGGGAATACAGGCGTGAGTTTAATATACGCATGTTAACAAAGATAACAATAATATAAACAGAAATAGCACCTAGACGAGCCCATATAAAGCGATCTAATGCACTAGCAACAATACTCTTTCATATGGAGGCCAATTGGTAGTTTTATGATATAACACGCTATATAAGTAACGGCAGCGACATGACTGGTAATCAGACAATTCGCCACCCGTCGACAACCAGAAGTAAAACGTTATAGGGGTTATTGTATTCTAGTTTTATGAGCTGTATGTTGGTCTAGGCTTAGCAAAAGTTCACAGTGTCAGCAGTATTCTTCAAATGTTACACAATATTTTTTGCAGCTTCTTTCGCATACATAGGTAAATAACATAAGACTTGCCCGTTCGTCTCTTCTCCTAGTACGCCTCTGTTTTAGCTGTTGATGTCAACTTTAGCCAGTCTGCTCCGAAACCACGGGGACAATGGCGTCCTTGAAACGTCGGAGGTTAGTCTTAATTTGGGTTTAACTAACCCAACCAATATTTATTTTTTATTAGCCTATATGGAGTCCCACTGCTGGGCAAAGGCCTTAATAAATCAATATTTTGAAAAAAATCCCAACATACTTTAGTGGACCGATTTTCATGAAACATGGCTAAAACACTCCCGACTTATCCAGCTTTTAAACAAAAAAACCTAAATCTAAATCGGTTCATCCCTTCGGGAGCTACGATGCCACAGACACACACACAAACAGACAGACACGTCAAACTTATAATACCCCATCGTTTTTGCGTCGGGGGTTAAAAACATAGTTATGCGCGATTGCAAAAATAGTGAAAATTCAAACTCGATAACAGTAAGAGTTACACTATAGTTTCTCAGAGAAATGAATTGTTTTTGTCCTAGTGAATCTTCCTTTAAACAAAAATCAATAAGAACAGGTTGTATGTAGCTAAGTTAAAATAACACATAGCATTTCGCTATAAGTAGCGCCGGTTTTCGGTGTGAGCTATCAGCGGCGTCTTTGGTCGTTATCATTGAATTACAGCCTAATCCGTCAGTCACGTCACGCCGGTCGCCGACTAATCGGATTGGAGGACGTTGTCGAAAATACCTTGTTTGGTATTAAGTTATCAAATAAAATATGAATATCATAGAACACACTTCAGGAACAACGCGGTGGTTCAAGCTTGGAGAAAATAAATTTTCGCGTCGCTTATTTATGTAATCACTGGGAGTTTAGAATACTTTTTACTTACAATTTACCAAAGACATATTGTAACTGCGTATAGACGGATAAAGTCTAAGAAAAAAACGCACCTCCAAGCCCTGGAGAAACAGGTACGGTGACCTGTAGCTGTTGACGTCAAGGTTGTCAAGATGGCGAACCTTTGGACAACGCTCGGCTAGATGGCGCTAATATTAATATTTGAAATTTTAACACATATAAGCGAAGCATAAACATGTAAGCGAAGCGCACAGGGAGGCCAGGGCTAGATTCCAGGACTGGGTTTCGTGTGGTAAGCCGAATGGTGGGTCCGTTTTTGAAGCAATGACTCATAGTCGTAAAATCTTTAAGTCTAAGCTCAGATGGGTCCAAAATCATCAAGACCAAATAAAAATGGACTTACTTGCCGCACATCACAAGAAAAATGATTTTCGAAATTTTTGGAAAATGACAAAAAAGTTGGAAACTAGGCCTGGACTTTCTGTAAGCGTAGACGGAGTTTCAGACCCTAAGGGCATTGCGAATGTATTTAAGGATCATTTCAGCGTTCCACCCGCTGCATCAACCGGGGCCCGGCGGCAGCGGCTGCGCGATTTTGGGGTATCGGAGGGGAGTGACTTTCAAGTCCATTTCACTGCAGATGACGTAAGAAAAATAATAAAAGATATGAAAAGGGGAAAGTCGCCCGGTCACGATCACTTAAGTGTCGAGCATCTGCTGTTTGCTGGACCTCACCTGCCCCGCATACTGGCAATGTTCTTTAACCTTTGTATATGTCACTCGTACTTGCCATCTGATTTGACCAAAACCATTGTAGTGCCTATTGTCAAAAATAAAACGGGTGATATATCCAATAAGGCTAACTATAGGCCTATATCGTTAGCGACAATAGTGGCTAGGGTGCTCGACGGCTTGCTCAATGTACAATTGGACAAATGTGTAATGTTACATGATGCTCAGTTCGGCTTTCGACCTGGTTTATCCACCGAAAGTGCCATCATCTGTCTAAAGCAAGCCGTTGAGTACTACACACGAAGAAAGACACCTGTATATGCGTGTTTCCTCGATCTATCCAAAGCCTTCGATCTTGTTAACTATGATTTATTGTGGAAGAAGCTTGACGAAGTGCATTTTCCTATGGAACTTACGCGCATATTCAGGTGTTGGTATGGTGGCCAGCGAAATTGTATTCGCTGGGGTAGTGAGTTGTCGGACGAGTATGGTCTGGAGTGCGGGGTGCGGCAGGGGGGGCTAACCTCACCTAAGCTTTTTAATTTGTATATCGATGCCCTGATTGGTGAGCTCAGCAGTACACGTGTCGGTTGTCATATTGATCGGGTTTGTTTCAATAACATTAGCTATGCCGATGACATGGTACTGTTGAGCCCATCGATTGGCGGTCTGAGATTGCTTATTGAGAGGTGTGAGGTATATGCCCGTGCGCATAACCTTAAATATAATGTGACCAAAAGCGAATTTATGGTGTTCAAAGCGGGAAGCAAGTGCCCATCACACATCCCACCCATTCGTTTGAATGGCATGCAGCTGAAAAGGGTTTCATCATTTAAATACCTTGGGCACTTGGTAACCGACGATTTCCGTGATGACGCGGACATTGAGAGGGAGAGGAGAGCGTTGGCCGTCAGGGCCAACATGATAGCTCGCAGGTTTAGCAGGTGTACAGCGCAAGTGAAAATCACATTATTTCGAGCTTTCTGTACATCGCTGTACACCTGCAGCCTGTGGACTCGGTACACGCAAAGGACGTTTAACGCCATGCGCGTACAATATAACGACGCGTTCAGGGTGTTGTTGCGGCTGCCGCGGCATTGCAGCGCGTCCGGCATGTTCGCGGACGCGCATGTGGACGGGTTTCATGCGACGCTGCGTAAGCGCTGCGCCGCGACGCTGCGCAGGGTGCGCGATAGCCGCCACAGCCTCCTGAGCGTAGTTGCTGAGAGATGGGACAGTGGCCTCATCAAGCACTGGTCCTCTCTCCACTTATCTCTAGTACCTAAGTTAGTTATTTAAGATTATTTTTAAGTTAACCATAGTTTTTATGTTTTAGGTTAAGTTATACTAACAAAATATGGACCTTGTTTGTCTGAAATAAATGCATTTTATTTTTTTTATTTTTTTTTTTTTTATTTTTATATCAAGCTGACAATATGGGCCAAATTGTCAAAACTGAGGTTCAAAAGTTTTAAGCTTGTGTCGAGAGATGGCAGTCTATGCACTATGATTACATACTTTACTTTGACAGTAACTCTCTATAATACTCGATCCTCTTTGATTTTACTAATGTTACTTATATAATTGATATAATTTACGTATCAATGTATTCTAGAGTTACCCGGAGCATCGTCCCTAGGAAACTTACGTATACGTTACGTTACGTACTTACGTATTTACGTTTTATTTGTATTGATATAATTTACGTATCAATGTATTCTAGAGTTACCCGGAGCATTGTCCCTAGGGAACTTGCCGCGTTTCCCCGCTGTAGATACTCAGCTAGACTCAGCCGTTGTTCAAGAAAATTGCCCGCGCGCAGGTCACCAGACACCCAGAAGTTTAGTGGAAACATAAACTGCTTAGTGTCTGATGACCATGGTCCAAACTTTTCATAAGCAAGTGCCTTATTTAGTTGCCTTGTTGTTAAATAAAAAAAAAACAAGAAGCGGCCCGCCGAGTTTCTTGCCGGTCCCATAGTGGATACCCTCCTTTAACTGAGGGGGGACTGAAATCTTCTCGAGGCTGAGCGTAGGGCTTTGGGCATTTGGGGTCGGCGCAGCATGTCTTTTTCTTTCCGTACCTATATATTGCCCCCGTCATTTCATCATTCATTTTACAGCAAGTAGGCAGGTATATTCATGAAAACTTATACTTAGTATCTTTAACCCTATAGTTTTGTTTGGTTGTCATCAGCGTTACTAAAGTCCTCAGAGAATACTAGAGAGCGGACACGCCACCGGCACAGTATAATAAAGAGTACTATCGTACAGTATGACCACTCCCGCTCCCTGCTGAAAGCGCCGCCCATCCCCTCGGTTACCTCACAGTTACCGCCTGTCAAAAACGCGAACAGTCAACCTGTCATATCTCACTCATACAAGGATAGTACGCGTTCACCTACACGAGATTAGAATGTGTGATCGCCAGTGTCCGAAATGGCCGCCGGTGTTCGTGTCGCAATTGTTAGCTCATTGAGCGTAACTGTATAGTTATTGTTGTGTGGGTGCGTGATGACACGACTTGCTGGTCGTTCGCATGTACACAGACATGGAAATGATGCGAGCGTGTTGCGCAATTGAAGAACTAGCGACAGGCGTAAATTCAATACATCTGTGCAATATTTGTGTTAATATCTTATTTTCACAGGAGATTGTTCGACATAATTTTACAAGTTTTCTCATGTCGAATAAGGGCCAAGGAATGTGTCGCGTGCTAATTAGGAGTCATTTTCGTCGGCCTTGGAAATGATTAATGACTCGTTCATAGGAAAAACAGATATTGTTGTGTTACTTATACGTACAGAACAATACCTATATACATAGATATAAATATGTATTTAAGGTACCTATAGTTTAACAGTGCGTGTATTTTAGTAGTAAGTAAGTAAAGAATTAAGAACGAGATTTTATTATAACCGAAAGTTTTACATATTTAGAATTTGCATTACATTTTACATACTTAGGTATATGTACAGCCGAGTTCATAAATATGTGTGCATTTCTTCACCTTAACTCGTTGCAATAAGGTGAAAAAATATACACATATTTATGAACTCGACTGTATAGTTTTTTGGAAAAAATTAGGACGCAGATAAATACATTTTTAACTTCTGATTAGCAGAAACGTCTGCAATCGATGCCACTATATCTGTCTATTAAATTGGTTTCTATCTTTATCTTTTCAATATTATATTATTTTAACCTATTAATAACTTAATGTTAATTAGTAATTTTCTTGTGGACATTTATTTTACCTATATATATATTTTTTTTAATGTATCTTTCAATGAATTATTATTCTTTAAATTCTGTTATGTAATTGTATTTTTTCTTCCTCCTCACTATTTTGACAAATGAATTATTGAATGTTATGTTTCTCTAAATATTATGTTTTGTTATTGCATGCATGTGAATATTATGTTTTGATTTTGTGTGCCTAGATTTAAGATTCAAACACAATGTAATATTGTTAATGAATAAATAACTATGAACTATGAACTACCCACTAGGCTTAGAATAAATTAAAAAAACTGGCCAAGAGCGTGTCGGGCCACGCTCAGTGTAGGGTTCCGTAGTTTTCGTATTTTTCTCAAAAACTACTGAACCTATCAAGTTCAAAACAATTTTCCTAGAAAGTCTTTGTAAAGTTCTACTTTTGTGATTTTTTTTCATATTTTTTAAAAATAAGGTTCAAAAGTTAGAGGGGGGGGGGGGACACACTTTTTTTCCTTTAGGGGCGATTATTTCCGAAAATATTAATATTATCAAAAAACGATTTTAGTAAACCCTTATCCATTTTTAAATACCTATCCAACAATATATCACACGTTGAGGTTGGAATGAAAAAAAAAAACAGTCCCCACTTTACATGTAGGGGGGGGTACCCTAACAAAACATTTTTTTTTTTTTATTTTACTACTTTGTCGGCGTGATTGATATACATATTGATACCAAATTTCAGCTTTCTAGTGCTAACGGTCACTGAGATTATCCGCGGACGGACGGACGGGCGGACGAACGGACGGACGGACAGACAGACATGGCGAAACTATAAGGGTTCCTAGTTGACTACGGAACCCTAAAAATTAAGTGGAAAATGTCTGCCTTGGGTGAGTCTTGCACTCAAGGCCTTAGGTGAGACTTGGACTCACGGCCTCGGTCACGGTCACTTTTAAATTTATTCTAAGGAGATAAATACAGCCAACTAGACTCCAGAGAGACTAATGTAACTCTATGTTTTCTAGAATAAATTTCTTGAAATACACACTGTTTATCTTCTGGATTTTGACACAAAGTTTGACAGTTTGAAAAACCGGCCAAGAGCGTGTCGGGCCACGCTCAGTGTAGGGTTCCGTAGTTTTCCGTATTTTTCTCAAAAACTACTGAACCTATTAAGTTCAAAACAATTTTCCTAGAAAGTCTTTATAAAGTTCTACTTATGTGATTTTTTTCATATTTTTTAAACATATGGTTCAAAAGTTAGAGGGGGGGTGGGGACACTTTTTTTTCCTTTAGGAGTGATTATTTCCGAAAATATTAATATTATCAAAAAACGATTTTAGTAAACCCTTATTCATTTTTAAATACCTATCCAACAATATATCACACGTTGGGGTTGGAATGAAAAAAAAATCAGTCCCCACTTTACATTTAGGGGGCCCGGGGGCGGTACCCTAACAAACATTTTTTTCCACTTTTTATTTTACCACTTTGTCGGCGTGATTGATATAGGTACATATTGGTACCAAATTTCAGCTTTCTAGTGCTAACGGTTACGTTACTGAGATTATCCGCGGACGGACGGACGGAGGGACGGACGGACGGACAGACATGGCGAAAGTATAAGGGTTCCTAGTTAACTACAGAACCCTATAGAATAGAATAGAATAGAATAATTTATTTAATTATAAAAACCCAATATAAATTTGTATTACATCAAACTTATAAGTATTTTATACAACCCTAAAAACATGTCTATGGTTTATTTTATTTCTCTGGGTTGTTATGTTGGTAGCAATGTACAGTCACCGGCATAAAGAAGTGATGATTTCTGCACCTACCTTGTCATAGGTATTAACGTCTTCATACGAAATTGTAAAACGATTAAAAGCGACAAGGTACAGAAATCATCACTTCTTTATGCCGGTGACTGTATCTAGGTACAGTCACCGGCATTCTCTCTAGTCTCTGCGTGTACGCATAAATTCGTTTTTGAGGAATAAACTAAAGACTTTGTAAATGACAAATGAAAGTACGGGAGTAGAACTCCCTTCGGTCGTGTTATAATCTATCGCCACTCGTTTCCAACTTCCTCTTATCGGCACTTTTATAGTATTGTATTGTATTGTATTGTATTGTATTGTATTGTATTGTATTTATTGTCTACATGTAGTAGTGTATTTACTATAGTATTTAGGTACAACACAGATCTATGTAGTTCGGAAAAATATCATTCATAATCGGTACAGTCTGCAGTAATAAGTAGTAGATAGACACCGTGGTCACCGTGGTAGATAGACAGACATTTAATAAAAAGATCGCTTAAAAGTTTGAAAAGTAAGCCAACCTAAAAGAGCTCAAAGTTGGATTAAAGTTTTATTTTATTATATTATTCATACTTACTTAATAAAACTAAAAACAGCACAGCAAACATTTGTAATCTCCAAACGGCACACATTTTCACTAAATAATCCTTAAATCACTATTAAACAGTCAATTATTTATCATTGTCACTAAACACTATCTCCCTAAATCTAAACATCACGGAAACATTTCAAATACAAAAACATTTTATCCACTATTACACGGATTACACCGATTGTTTACGTAAAGTATAGACAGGTGACATAACTCTCGGTAGCGTCTGCTCGCGATGAACCGACAAGACGTACTGCCGATGCAAAAGGAACGCTGAAATCTGAAGAATTTTCATACGATACGGATATACATTTTCGCACTACTATCTATCGAATTTGAACTTTTAAAACAAAAGCACATGATTGAGTGATTGTTGATTTTTTCTTCTGTAAACTTTTTGAAAGATTCCGGCCAGGGCGTATGAAGAATTTTCATTGCCTATATCCGATCCCATTTATCCGATTAAAAAAAAATATATCTGCTATGAACTTGAACCTATAAACATGTTCAATGTTATGTTCAAACTAAAACTGTATTTTTTTTATTTGTATTGTATGTTTCTGAAAGTCAACGCAAACCAAAGGATTATGAACTCTGAATACATTGCACTCTATTTTTTTTTGGACAGTCTTGTAAAACGAATCGAATTAAACCAGATTAAAGGTCTGGGAAGTGAGTTTTGTATCTCCACATGGAAAGGATTAAAATATTTTCTATAATTCGATAATAAATGCTGATATAGTAACCTCGTTTCGCGTTGTTTTTAACAGTTTGCATTTTAGCAGATAGGTTTGTTGGGCTCAGAATTTATTTAAATGATTTGTGCAAAGTTTTTTTGATGTGTGAATATAGTAGCATAATCTATTATAAATATTCTTTGACAGACGTCATTATCTATTTTTGTAGATAGAAAAACTGTAAAAGTAGGTAGTTAATTTGAAATTCGTATTTAGTTTTGTACATAAATCCATCATAATTAATGTTTCGTTACTACATAGTTTTTAGTACGTCAAACAGTGACATTTAACTCAACAGACAGAAAGACGCAAAGTGGGTTCCGTTTCCCTCACTATAGCGAGGAAACTAGAACGCAAAAAATGCGTTTAATCACTGCTTCCAGTAGTTCCACAGGTGGTAAATCATCTTTATTACTAGATTCACCTACTTTTATCAATTTTAAAGCAGTTAATTTGACTTTATTCAAGGTCAAATTACTTTACCCACTAGTGGATAAAATGCGTTTTTACCCGCTATTATTAAAGGACAAAACACATGTTTCCGAGCTAGTGAGGGGAAATGGTTATTTATTACGGGTATAAAGTATACACCTGCCGTCCTAGCCGAAATGGCAATCGTTGACGCTAGACGCCGATCGAAACGCAGCCTCGCTCTGTCGCGCCAATACGGAAGAGCGATAGAGGTAGCTAACTACGATAACGAATCTATCGTAAGCGTCAGTGTATTTGGCTACGAAAACTGTGTGCGTAATAGCCGAATGGCATTTCTCCGACGCGAAACGAAAACGAAACGCCGCGAAAGGTAGTCTGGCTCTGACGCGTCAATACGCACGAGCGATAGAGATAGATATCTACGAGCGTTTCGTGAGCGTTTATGCCATTCGGCTATGTACTCTGGGCCTGTAGTCAAATGTACAAACGTTGCCGCTCCTTGGCGAAGGACACGACGCAAGTGGCTCTATCGCAGCAATACGGAAGTGCGATAAAGACAGATAAAACAATACGGAGCGTCGCCGATTGTACTTTTGGCTACAGGCCCCGAGGAACTTAATTTTAACGCTTTTAGTTGTATGTATTTAGATATTGGTGCCCTAAGTCAGCCGGATGCTCTGAAGAAAGAAGCGGGCGCTTCTCCATACAAAGGTCATCCTGATTCCTTTATAATTATCCGATGGCGATTGTACATGTACGAGTAATATGCCTACAAGGATAATAAACTATAATTTTCTGTAACACACAAGAACTCTTTTAACCTTTGGTGCTTTTATTTTTTCTTCAATTTATAGGTACTTTGTTGGCGTGATGGCTTAAAATGTCTCAATTGGCCTCCAATCCAACTCAAGAGCACGCCACTTTACGCGGTCCAGAGCCAGAGCGACATCACGCCAGCCTTCGCCGAATTCACGGAGATCTGCCTCCACTCTGCACTCTGTCCGTCAATTATAGAAGACATTACTAATAATTTAAATGAAAAGTTAAGGGTGGCTGGTATCTTTCTTGATTTAAAATCCGCTTTTGACACTATTGATCATGACATCTTATTGCATAAACTAGAATTCTATGGTATCAGGGGAAAGGTATTAAACTTATGTAGGTCGTATTTGCGGAACCGAAAACAGTTTGTAGAAGTTACAGAGGTTAATGAAAGTGCTATTGAGGTCACCTATAGGTCAAAATGTGTTAAAATAACACGAGGGGTTCCTCAAGGATCTGTGTTAGGACCCATATTTTTTGTTTTATATTTTAACGACTTTATTTCTTATATTTGTAGGGCAATTCCAGATATAAAGCTAGTGACATTTGCAGACGATACGAGCGCAGTCTTGTCAAGCCCAACTCTTACTGGTCTAAATAATAAGGTCAATTTAGCACTAGAAGTATGTCAGGCATGGCTTCGTGCAAATAGTTTGATTTTAAATAGCTCAAAGACTTACGCTATATTATTTAAAACAACAGCAAGAAATAATGAATCCCTATGTGTACATATTAATGGCGACATCATTAGACCTGTAGATAGCGCAAAAATGTTGGGTATTCACCTAGATTCACTGTTAAACTGGAAGGATGAATTAAATAATTTAGAAAAGTCAATTAGTTCTGCTTGTTATGCCATTCGCAGCCTCAGGGATGAATTGACCGTTGAGCAACTTAAAATGGTTTATTTTGCCCTTGTAGAGTCAAAACTCCGCTATAGCATAAAACTGTGGGGCAACAGCTATAAATACAATATAAACCGAGCTTTCGTTGCCCAAAAAGATGCTATACGTGCTATAGCTAGAATTCCTCCATGGGAGAGTTGTAGAGAACACTTCATGAGTCTACAAATACTTACAGTACCCAGCCTCTACATTCTTGTCCTGTTGACTGATGTCATCAAGCATCGCAATCGTTTTGAAAGTGATTCAGAAATGGTGTTGTAACTAAACCTCCGCTCACCTTATTTAATTACTTACTTACTTGACTAACCAACAGTATAGCTAACCCCCCTTTAAATATACCCCGTAAATTTTGGCCTCATGTCGTCTAGTGTGATTATGTAGAACCCTTCGATGTGAACCGCGATAACCTAGATCCTTTAATGAGTATCAGCTGTATTTTTGACTAATATTTAAAATTTTATTTATTTATATTTTAAAGAAGAATAAAGGTTATTGTAGCATAATAATATAGTGTTATACAGAGTGGGGCCTGTAACAAAGGCGAAAAATTGAACTGTAGGCTATTCTCCTTATACTGATCAACATTTGTTCAGTGACTTTTAAAAATTATGAAGTCTTTAAATTTTTAATTTTTCATACAAAATAAATATTAGCTTCAATGTACGCCATTATTGTTGTCATTGACGTTGTCTGTCACACTTTAGACTTAACAGAATTCGCAATACATTACCTCTTAGAAAAAACTTTCAAGGGTGATAAAAATCAAAATAAAAGTTATTTTTAAAAGTCGCCGAACAAATGTTGATCAGTATAAGGAAAATAGCCTAGAGTTCAATTCTTCGCCTTTGTTACAGGCCCCACTCTGTAGAAGAGTATTTTATCAGATTTAGGCCTAGAAAGTTATATGTGAGAAAATTAATAACGTGATGAAGAAATTTTAGAATAAAAGTTAGTGAGTGAAACATACATGAAATAAATATTAAAAAATATTTTGGTAATCATCCGCTACGCCTTATTAGTGGTCCCGGCTTGGGCAAGGGCTTGCGATACGGTATGGGACCCCTGACCTGATCAAACCACTTTATCAGGATCCTAAGCAAGTAAGCCTGAAGGGCTATCTATCTACGAACTAACCCCTTTTTTGTTTTGTTCCTTTTTCCCTAGCTAAACCCCCCGTTCCCCAATACTGCTAATAGACCATAACTTCTCGATCTTTCTAATGTTTTATCGAAACACCGAGCAGTTGCTAACTTTTATAAGAACTAAGTCTACTAACTTTTCTAAGCTTTTGACTTTCCATCAGTGGACGGCGCTCGCATGCCACTGGGCCCTATAACAAACCTATGCTTTTTATTCCAAAGAATAGTTTGTTTCCCTAACCAACTTGATAGAATTTACCTTGAAAAACCAGTTAGCAACACTAAGTGTCCCGCAGCCACACCGAAAGATCAGAAATTGCTACCACAATTATTAATTTCACTCAAAAAAATTAAGTAATAAGAGATTTTATAAATTACCAGTTTTACCACATATTTTAAGATAGTAAACACCACATTTAAAGTCCATTTAAACCATATAAATAGTAGTAGTTAAATTATTTCTCCACAATACACGTTGACCAATTATAATTTAAGACCAATCATAATAGAACTCTACTTTCATAGAAATAGTGTGTGACTCTACCCTACTCCTATTGTTTTTCCTACTCTAACATATCTGAAACACAGACCCTCACTTACCATAGATCTTGTGTTCAGAATATGTACAAGTGTATCCCTACTAGAACTGTACAGTTCAGCCAGCGAAGCTGAGATAGGCAACCTATAGGCTTGAGTTCTGATCCCCCCCTCTGCTTTTGCCCGCGGGCTAGGGTAGCAGAGAGTAGATCGCCCTATCTGTGTATATATCCAGTATTCTAGGACACACCAGTACCAGCCACATGGGAAACCCAGCTGCGATCAAACTTTACTTAGATATGGATCAATCACAACCGAAATCCCCAGCGACCAACGCCAGCATGAACCAGAACACCGAGTAAATAAATATAAATATATATAGGACCCCAGCCTCAAATACTGCCGACTTCAGTGAGCAAGGATTACTCCTAATGTCTTTCGTCAATCGTGAAAGTCCTCACTTCCATCTAACAGTTGGACTCTTTGAGACCGGTGAGAAAGTACGCTTTTGTAAGTATAAAAAAGCGTCCAAGCCTCCACTTGGAACAAAAAGACCCCTAAACGCCTTATGTTTAACACCGCGAGGTATAAAGCGCTTAGCCGGACAACAGTCTGTCACAAACAATGATCTGGCTTATAACTTTCACAAAATAACCCCATAGAAAATTACTAAGTTCAATTTTACTGACCAACTAAACAAACGAATGAAGTTTCCTTTACGTGCTATAATCTAAGCTTAGTTTTGCAAGAATTACTCCCTACAAAACCAAACACAGACTTATCTCCAAGCACCAGCCATACATCGACCCAGTCTTTGTATTGCTTGACGGCACTCACGAAACAAAGCACAGAAAACTTCACTATACACATCAATTTAAATGTAACACTACACTATAAAATAGAACACTAAAATAACCCCACAACTGACGGTAAAGCAATTCCACCACAGGTCTAAGTCCAACTGTACGACGATATTGTCCCCGCACAATCAAACAAAGACACAATTTCAAAGTTTACAATCACTTAGAATAATTTCCAAGTAAAAACAAACAGAGAAATAATAGCAGAACAACTTCACTTAGCAGTATAATACACGAAAGCCAGAGACACTGTTAGTCTTGTAGATATTTTAAGAATGACGGGCGTCGGCTCGTTCCGACCCTTTTATAACTTCAAACATCGACATACCATCGACAATCGACACAGTATCGACGTTTCATCGACACAATATCGACAAACCATCGACGTACCATCGACAATCGACACAGTATCGACGTACTATCGACAATCGACACAGTATCGACGTTTCATCGACACAACATCGACAAAAAGCCATTAACTTGCGCACATAAGAAAAAGATCACAAGTGCTTTGTTTACACTCATACGCTCTACGCAATAAAGTTCACGATCATCACGCGGATGTTTGCTTATTAACACGTGCAGATTGCAGCTGTTTTAGAGAGAGACAGAGCTATTGGTATTGATACCTATGTATATACCTATGTGTATACCTATGTGTAGGATGATGTAGTCCAATAGTGGAGTGTTCCGTAAATATTTTTACGTAAATATTATTTTGTGAAAGACTGTTTAAATCAATTTAGTAAGTGACTTCGCAATGAAAGATCTCATTTGTTCTTAATTGTTACATTGAATGATATATTCCGGAAGTATAATAATCAATATTAGTCATTATTACCTCTCTGACTTGTAATTGGAACCAAGACATAATATCGGAATTCGGAACGCCATTTGTTTGACAGATCAGATTGTTAGTGTCAACAATCCATCCATGTGAATATAGTTTGTAAATAAGTTTTTTCCAATAAGTTGTGCATCGAATTATAGTGATTTCTATGACTGATGACGTAACTAAACATGTGATTAACCATCACAGATATTATTTGTTAAATATTCAATGAAATCCGAAGGAAATATGCACCAAAAAGTTGATTCGCCGTAAGTTTTATATGTAATAACGAGTCCATTTCCTCGTCACAGACGCTTGTTCTGTTACAGTGTTGCGGGAAGCCTCTAGGACTAAGAACTTAACACCAAAAGTAGCACCGCGGCTAGAGGTTGTAGAGCATAGTGCCAAAGTACAAGCGGTTAAATTATTTAATAGAGTTTAAAGTTATAAGATGCTCTGTAACCTTTAGAGATAAGTTAAAATTGTATTTATTAGAAAAATGCTGCTATGACATTAATGATTTTTAGTTCTAAGTAGGTATTCTTATTATTTATTTTTGCTGACATGTAGTGCGTATTATTATTATTAGTTATTATGTTCTTTCATTAATTTTAATTTTTTTTATCATTGTTTATTTAATAAGTATCATAATAGCAGACATTTTTATTGGGGGTTTTTATTGTATAATATGTTTTTGTTTGTATTATTTTACTGTATATAGACTTACTAGGTTAATATTTATTGTACATACACATTCAAACACGATGTCAAATTGTTCATGAATAAATAAACTAAACTAAACTAACTAAAAACGATATTGATTTTCTTCAATTTATAATCACTTTTATTTCACAGTCTTTTTTTTCTCTTCCACTGATTTATAGTCCATCAAATAAACATTCAATACAATTATCTCCGTAACATATTTCAGATCATAAATCTTAGTCTCTTACAGCTTTTGTTTAACACGAGTATGTTTGTACACGTAGGTATATCTATGTTATGGCAGCGTGCCAAAAGTTTAAAAGTGTTTTCCAGCGAGATTTATAGATCTTTTTATCGATCGAATACCAATTTATCAGAGATACGTAGAAAACACGACTGTAATCCAAGCAATTTTCTGAAATAATTTTGATACGGAGATTTGAGCACTAGTTCACCTATCATGTTTAGACTCCTTGAGTCTAGAATGGCATAAATATTTCAGTAGATAATGATATCTAAATCCATCCTAATCTAAAATCTTAACAATAAAAAATTAATCCACTGATTCAAATTTCAAATTAAATAAAACAACAACATACAATCACGCCTGTATCCCATAAAGGGGTAGGCAGAGCACATGAAACCACTAAAGCTTCAGGGCCACCCTTGGCAAATAAGGGGTTAAAAGAAAACGGAACTGTGGCATTGCAGTGAAAGGTTGCCAGCCTCTCGCCTACACCACAATTTAACCCATATCCCATAGTCGCCTTCTACGACACCCACGGGAAGAAAGGGGGTGGTGTGGTCTTAACCCGTCACCACACAGGCACAAATTAAATACAATAAATAAAAATAAAAAAAATGCCTAAAATATTTTTTATCAAGCATTTTTTTTAAATTTAGGTATGTAAAAAATTATTAAAGCGACTGGACTGGTGTTTCCATAAGGTTTCAGGTTCGAGTCCGGCTATTTATATCACCTCCTCTCCTTATAAAAAACCTTATAAACCAGCATGCACCAGTGCACCACCTCAATATTCTTTACATTATATTTTACTACTTATACTAAGCTTATGCTTAAGTTATGCTTCTTGAGCTTACCGTGGGACTCAGTCAATCTGTGTAAGAATGTCCTATAGTATTTATTTTATTTATTTTTAAAGCAATAAATATTTTATTTCTAATTATTATCAGCCCTCTAATCAGCTGTGTAGGAAGGTCACTAAACAGTGGCATTTTTAGCAAGTTCTATTTTTATCATAATCTACGGTTGGAGGCGTGCCAGCACTGAAAGCTACAGGTAGTAAAATTTACATTTTATCGTATTTAGTATAAAATTTAAACACTTTGTCAGATCTTAATTTTGACGATCTTGTGGACTTGATTTATACTTATATATAATTATATCAAGTATAGGTCGTACTAGCTCGGAACGGAACGGAAACACGTGTTTTGTCCTTTAATACCAGCGGGTAAAAACGCATTTTATCCACTAGTGGGTAAAGTAATTTGACCTTGAATAGAGGCAAATTTGCTGCTTTAAAATTGATAAAAGTGGGTTAATCTAGTGATGAAGATGTTTTACCACCTGTGGAACTTCTGGAAGCAGTGATAAACGCGTTTTTTGCGTTGTACTTTCCTCGCTATAGTGACGAGGGGAATAGTTTTGTGTTACATACGAGTGCAAATGTATTTTACTTCTCGTGTGTTGAAATACAACTTTGTACTCTTGTATAACAAATAACTATTAATAGCGCGATTGTATTTTAATTTACTAAAACTAATTTTTCAATTGCGCAATCAGGCAATTGGTCAAAAAAATGGTCAAAAAAATCGAACAGATACTTATTCGAAAGTATTTTTAGCACAAGCAAACGGAGATCTTCCCTAGATAATCAAATACCTAATCATGCCACATATCAAGTAAAATAAAATGAAATCCTTGATAAACAACAATCAATCGTTCATGACTTTCTGCACAATTCGAAACTATAATATAATAATAAACAAGTCAAATTATCAACCTCGATAATCAGTTGTAAATTCTTGAACAAAGTAACCCCTGCTCCGGCGGAATTTTCCGATTAATCATATTTTAAAGATATCATATCGGTTAACTAAAAATAAAGGATCTAAAACAGAACGATTATTATGAATCAACGTGAAAGAATGTACTCATTGGCTATTGTATTCCTTATTATGTCCTGTTCACCACACCAACTGGTAAAGATCTATTTTGCTATTCAAAAACGGATAGCAAAATTGCATTTTATCCACAAGAGTGCAAAGTAATTTCATACAAATTTTAACTTAATGCTTTTAGCTGGCTGGTAGAATTTACCTACTTATAAATAATTATTTTAAATCATAATAAAATACAGAATAGATTGCTGTATCTGATTCAGTTTAATGTTTTATAGTCAGTATTTTGTTCGTGTTGGTGTGGTGAAAAATTTTGTTTCACTCGGTGGCAAAGTTTGTTTGACCTACGTGCCTTGAAACCTTCGCAACGCTAAAGATTCCACTTTTTGAACTACTCGCTACGCTCGCGATTCAATATTGGAATGTTTCACTTGCTCGGGTATCAATATTGGCACGTGCGGTTAAACAACAACTTTGTCCCCTTGTAAAACAAATAACTATTATTTAAAAGTAGTAGGATACCCCCGTTACCAGCCCGGGTCTGGGGCCTGCTCCCAGGACCCCACCACCGCCCATCCATGGTCTTGCTAAACCTAAAAAAAAAAAAAAAAAAAAAAAAAAAAAAAAAAAAAACTAATAGCCCCCCATTTAGATTCATTGCGCTGGGTCTCGACGCTCTCAGAAGCCTCCTTCTAGTATTTACAGAATACGTTCTTTACACAATACACCTTGTGCACGACGGTCACAAAAGGATTACCGACCCTTTCTATTGTTCGATCTGGACTCGGCGCTAGACCATTGTTACCCTACCCAGCTACCTGGCAGTGTCATGCACACCTTTTCCTTGTGTCTCATACTGATAGGTATTTTATAATTAATTTTTAGTATAACTTTGTGATCATATGGATTGCGATTCTAACCTAACCTAACCTAATTAAAATACCTAACTTTTCCATTCGTAACCTAACCAAATTTAATTAAAACCTACTCTTAGTTAACCTAAGTAGTCTAGACTTACCTTTATGAAACCTAACTGAGTTTCACCTACTTTTATTTTTATTTCTATAAATGTAGGTATTTATGAAATGTATTATAATTACGTTTTAACTTAAGAACTTCTGAGTTACATTTAAGTTTATCCAAATACCTAAACTTAACGATCCTATCTAGCGTATCTTTCTTTTTCTCGAATATTTATGATATCTTATACCTATTTCTATCATACATCTCTTTGTTGTATTACCAAATTTGTACATATGATTAATAAGTCAATTTTTGATTACGTCTTAATAAAAGTTAATTTCCCATCTTATCAAACTTTTTTTTTTTACATATATTTCAATGTTTTGTATCTGAATAAACCTCGGTAATTTTGTGAAGTTGCGTTTTTGCTTAATTGCTTTATTTATTGTACCTTCTTTGAATAATTTACTTACCTATGTCTATTATTATTTTTTATGACTTGTGTATTGTTTAAGAGAATGCATACTTTCAATAAACTTGTTAAGACGTGAGAAACTGAGAACCGGTTAAAACATGTTTAAGGCTAATTCTATGTGAATAAAAATGTCTTTTGTGCATTTTTAAAGATAATATATATTTATTGTTTCCGTTTATTTGAATAATTCGGGTTTTAGGTAAAGAGATCCTTCGACGAACATGTCAAGGCATGATACTTTGTATTCATATTTAACAAAGCATTAACTGGTGTAAACATGTTTTAGACTAACGCACCGGTAATTCTTGTGACTTGAATTTTTTATTGTAACAACTTAGTTGCTTTATTATAGATGTTTATTGTATTGTAAAATGACAAAAAGTTTATTGTTTGCGTTCAGGTATAAGATGAACTGGTTGAAACAAGATTTATGGTACGTTCCCCTGCTCTCTACCATATTACGAGTATAAAAGCCAAAGAGAGTCGAGGCTGAATAAGTATTCCTGTAGAGGCCGCCTTCTGTACCAGAGCTCCTTGTATCTAGTGTGGTATATAGAGAAGTGGAGTGTGCGTTTAAAAGTGAAGTGTTTATAGACAGATCCAACAATGGACGTGAGTATGTTTTTCTTTTTAAATTACTGTAACCCATATTGCCTTTTTATAATATTGTTTCGTCTAGTGTTCTTTGTATTTAATTAATAGAATTGTTAATAGTGTTTAAAATATTGTCTTTCATTGTTTCAGTTCTCTGAAAATACTTTCAAGAACTATTACTACCCGGAAAATCAGGGTGATTCAACCGATGAGGAAGGTACAGCTGGTTTCAAAGTTAAGCAAGCCCTCGCAAAGAAACGTCCTGGAAATAATATTGACAGCTTCTTTGAACGACCTAAAAAGCAGTGTAAAACCTTGAAACGGTCTTCGAATGTAAGCAAAAGTTCGCCAGAAGGCGTGGCTAATTTATCATCTGGACAAGATGATGGGGCGTATTCATCTCACTTAATTAAAATAGAGATATATGATATGCAAACAATCAAAAACATCCCACCCACGGAACACTGGAAGCACGCGGACGTCAGACTGAAGTATTTTGCGTTGGAAGACGACTTGGAATTACAAAATACGCGAAATATTGTATATAATATTACAAAACAATTAGCTTCTAAGGACACATGTGTAAAATATTTTATAGATAATAAGAAACAGTGATAAATATAATTTTTAACGATAGCAGTAGGATAGTGTTAAAGTGTTTCACATTTCTTATCTTTCCTTTTTATGATTTAAGTAAATTTCCTTGTAAGATATTCTTTTGCATTGTTTCACATTAAAAATGACGAAAAGTGTTAAGTCGGTCCACTACATTTGTTAATATGTAATAACCCTCTTTGTTTTATATTATTGAATTACTTAACGCAGAAACTCAATGTGGGGAGGCGGCCTCGTTTGACAATGGATTCTCTGAACTGTGATGTTTATGATGCGGAACTTATAAGACTCTGTGAAGTAATCGAACTAGATGAAGAGTTATATGAAGCCGCCCGACTTGTGAGCCAATGTCACGGAGAGACGTAAGTTATTTTCACTTAAAATATTCATGTTCCTGCATGTTCAAACCATTTAACGAATACCTGCTTCATGTTGAGTTTTAACTTGTTATGACCGGATCTTGTTTCTACTTGTAGCGATTATTCCATTACCTGCTGAACAATAGGATAGTTTTTTAACGAGGCGATACTTGATCTTATTGTTACGTTGATGGTAAGGTGGGAGAGCCCACATATATAAACGGGGTATCTGAGATTGTTATCATTCAGTGTTTTACCACCGTGCTTCAATAATTGTAATACTTATTTGTGACGTTCATTTCCAAAATGGTTTTTACTTACTATCATATTGGTCCCACTTTACCTCGTGACAAGATTGCACAATTAAGTAAAGAATTTATTTTAAAATGTTTCCATAACAGTATAAGGCTCTGGTACACAGAAAATAAGTTACCTTCTACATTAGTGGAAGATTTTGATATTAAACCATACTTTACACCATGTAGTGGTCATTATATCAACGATTCCAAGAAGAAAACTGTATCTGAAGATGTAATTGACGGTGTTTTAATGATGCAAGCCTATTGTCAGCAGTGTCGAAAAGATTTGAGTTAGTATAAATGAAGTAACATTTAAATATTTTTAATTATATCTCGCATCAGAGTATTTATAAATGTATATGTTTTCGTTGTTTTAGATCTTCTCAAATAGGAGGTGGATTGAAAAGGTCGGCTACAGTTTTAGAGACAGAAGAAGAAGAAGTATCTGTTAAGAAAAGTCGCCTAGCTGTTGAGCCTACATCATCAACGTCATCTAAACCAACCCCTTCTGTCATTGTAAGTACAAATAATAATGCTGAAATTGAATGTTCTGTATGTAAAAAGTTAGTGTCTAAAAGATATTTTAAAAATCATTTAAACAGTAATCTTCATAAAAATAATGTTATAAGATCTGACTTAGAATGGATTGATGTTCAATTAATTGAGAATGCGTTTAAGAATAGGGTGGCCACTTATAGAATACTACTTAATGAAAAAGTTTACCAACCTTTTACACCTGAAACTATTTTACAAAAGAATAGAGATAAAATCTTTGCATTATTGGATCGTTCCCTTGGTAATCATTTTGCATTGAAAGTTAACTTTATTCTAAATGCCGATTTTACACAAGAGAGCAAACAAATCAATAATACTTTTGATTTCCAACTATGTAACAATATTATTGATACTAGTAGCGACAAGGATGAAATTTTCGAGTCCGTGGTTAAGGATATATTAACAAAATTATCTAACTTTGAAAGAAAAGACAGTGGGTGGGGTTTAGTAAAATTTAACTATCTAGATGTTAATGTTAACAAATTTAATCCGTTGCGCGGTTCTTCTTATATTGAGTTACCACGAGATATTCAAAATAAAAAAGCAGTTATTAATGTAAAAAATAGTGATCAAGAATGTTTTAGATGGGCAGTATTGTCAGGATTATACCCCCCAACAAACCATCGTTCAAACTGTACTAAATCGTATATTGTTCATAAAAATAAATTGAATTTTAGAGATTTAACTTTTCCAATAAAATTGGGGGATATTCCAAAATTTGAAAATTATAATAATATGAGCATAAACGTTTTTGGAATTGAATACAATTCTCAAAATAAAAAACATGATATAGTAGGGCCATTGCATTTAACAAAGTGTAGAAAAGATATCCATTTGAACTTATTGTATATATCCAAAAATAGTAACGGACATTATTGCTTTATCAAAAACTTATCTAGATTAGTATCTAAGCAATTATCAAATACACAGCATGCTGTTCATATTTGCGATGGATGCTTATCCAACTTCACAACTCATGAAAATTTAATGAAACATCAAAGAAACGATTGTTTCCATGTTTGCACACATTTACCTTCAGAACAAGATAAAAAGAAAAACTGGTTCAATGAAAACGTTCCCACCAATGAAGTTACCTTCGATAATTACGAACGTAAATTAAGGGTGCCTTTTGTTGTTTATGCTGATTTTGAAGCCTTTTAAACCCAATAGCAACACAGTCAAATAACCCTACAACATCTTCTACTACAAATATTCAAAAACATGAGGTATATAGTTTTGGATATTATATTAAGTGTTCTTATAATGATAAATTGTCTGTGTATAGAACATACAAAGGTAAAGATTGCACCCAGGTATTTATGAAGTACATAGAAAAAGATTTAAAAAGCATTTGTAAGAGGAATACTTTCGGAAAAACTCCATTGCCTTTATCCACTGAAAATAATAAACATATTGCTCAGAGTAGGACATGTTACATTTGTGATAGAAATTTAAATAGTGATTCTATCATTTCCTACAATTTCCATACTGGTCTTTACGAAGGCGTAGCACATACATTTTGTTCTGAAAAATACAAAGCACCTCAATTTATACCTGTATTTTTTCATAATTTGAGTAACTATGATAGTCATTTCATAGTACATGGACTTGGTTTGGTGGAAGGGGACATTGAATTGATTCCACAGAACAAAGAAAAATACATTTCATTTTCTAAGAAGTTACAAATAAATAATCGCACAATCAAATTGAGGTTTGTAGATTCACTTAAATTTATGCCCAGCAGTCTTGATAAACTAGCAAAAAACTTGTTTCCTAAACAATTTCATGAATTAAAATTGAATTTCACTTGTGAGGACGATTTTAAACGCTTATTACGAAAGGGTGTGTATCCGTATGAATACATGACATCATACGATTCTTTAAAGTTAACTGATCTTCCCTCTAAAGACAATTTTTTTAGTTCTTTGACTGATAGTCACATCTCAGAAGATGATTATAATCATGCAAAAGATGTTTGGTCCCACTTTCGTTGCAAAAATATGGGCGATTATTCCGATTTATACCTAAAAACAGATGTTTTGTTACTGGCTGACGTATTTGAAAATTTTAGAAACCTTTGTCTTAAGACCTATGGTTTAGATCCCGCTCATTATTATACTGCTCCAGGATTAAGTTGGGATGCAATGTTATTTACTACAAAAATAAAATTAGAACTCCTAACTGATATAGATAAAATATCATTCATTGCAAAAAATATTCGAGGTGGCATATCGCAATGTAGTAACAGATATGCGAAAGCTAATAATAAATTTATGGATGATTTTGATTCAAACATACCATCGTCCTATCTTATGTATTTTGATGCAAACAACCTTTACGGATGGGCTATGTCTCAATGTCTCCCTACAGGTAAATTTGAATGGGTTCATGTAGATACAGACTTCAATATAGCCGATGACGCTGATCATGGTTTCATATTAGAAGTTGACCTCGAATACCCTAACGAAATTCATGACTCACATTCAGATTTACCATTCTGTCCTGAAAACGTTTGTTTGGGTAATTGTAAAGAAAAAAACTGATTCCTAATTTAAATAGAAAAACTAATTATGTAATTCATTATCGAAATCTAAAACAGTGTTTGAAGAATGGTTTGGTATTAAGTAAAATACATCGCATTCTTAAATTTCAGCAGTCTATGTGGTTAAAAAGTTACATAGATTTAAATACCCACATGAGATCGCTGGCATCATCTGATTTTGAAAAAGATTTTTTTAAACTAATGAACAATTCAGTGTTCGGTAAGACTATGGAAAATGTTGCAAAACGTGTAAACGTCAAATTATTAAATCACTGGGAAAATCGAGGGAAATCGCAAGGGGTTCAGTCTTTGATAGCTAGACCTGAGTTCCACAGTCTATCCATATTCTCAGAGAATTTAGTAGCTGTTCAATTGAAAAAACTAAAGTCTTTTATAATAAACCGATTTATTTGGGGTTTTGTGTATTAGATATATCAAAAACTTTAATGTATGACTTTCACTACAACTACATGAAAATCAAATATCCTAACAAACTCAAACTTCTTTATACAGATACAGATAGTTTAATTTATCAAATTTTCACTAAAAATTTTTATGCAGATATAAAACAAGATCTTAATTTCTATTTTGATACATCTGACTATCCTCCTATCAATAAATATAATTTCCCACTTATAAATAAAAAGCGATTAGGATTTTTCAAAGATGAAAATAATGGTAGAATTTTAAAAGAGTTCGTTGGTCTAAAATCTAAAATGTATGCCTTAGATGTTGAAAAGTATGATGAGAATGATGACAAAAAAGGTAAATATGGTGTTTTATCAAAAGCTAAAGGAGTCAATGTATGTGTTACAAAGAAATTTACTCTAAATAATTTCAAAACATGTTTATTTAATAAAAATGTGCAACGTGCTCAAATGCTAAGATTTAAATCTATAAAACATGTAATATTCACTCAAAAAATTAATAAAATATCATTATCTCATGATGATACAAAACGTTACTTATTAGAAAACACTTGTGACACCCTTGCGTGGGGACATTGTAAAATAAAAAAATAATTTAAATTTTGTCATGTAAATGACAGAACATTCAAATTCGAATTATTGTTTGTAATATATATTTTTTATGTAAATTTGAATAGTTAACTTAAATTTAATTGTAAATTATATTTTAATTAATTGTCTAATTTAACATTTATTCGTGTTTTGGCATAAGAATATTGTAAACATAGATTTATTGTTTTTTATGTTTAAATTTAAATTGGTGGTTGGGTATATAAAATGTAACAATAGATTATAAAGAAAAGTGTTAATATCAAAATAAATATACATATTTTTTATCAGGTTTTTTTTTTTTTTTTTTACTCTACTTTAGTTTAAATAGTAATATGTTTATTGAATAGCACCATTTAATGTCTATCCGCATTCATATCAACACTGTTAAACATATTACAGCATTCAAAGATGATTCATTTTTATCATCCTTTCACTACCATTGTCGCAGGTCCCAGTGGGTGTGGCAAAACTCAATTTGTTACAAATTTTTTGAATAATACTAAAGAGATATGTAACATAGAATTTGATGAAATTATTTGGTGTTATGATGAAATGCAACCTCTTTATAATCTAGAAAATGTAAATTATAGTCAAGGAATACCAGATTTTTCAATTTTCGATGGGAAAAACCTAAACTTCTAATAATAGATGATTTAATGAGAGAATCAGATGGACGAGTTGTTGATATTTTTACTAAAGGAAGTCATCATAGAAATTTAAGTGTTTTTTATATAACACAAAACATATTTCATCAAGGAAGAGGTCAACGTGATATTTCACTGAACACAAGCTACATTGTATTTTTTAAGAACCCTAGAGATAAAACTCAAATACGATACCTGTCACGACAAGTTTGTCCTGAAAACTCAAAATTCGTGGATGAAGCCTACAAAGATGCTACAAAGGATGCTCATGGTTACCTTATGATTGATCTGAAACAAAATACAAATGACATATGTCGTTTTAAAACAAAAATATTTCCATTTGATGGACATTGCACAGTGTATGTACCCAAAAAAGGATTTAAATATGATAAAAATCAACAAATTTTAGTCAGTTCTACATGATGCATGCAAGAGTAAACACATATAAACATTTATTAGAAGCATTGCACTTGCTTAAACCCAAATATCGTACTGCATTACTTAAATCTTGTGATGATGAAGAGATCAACATTATATGCGAGTGCATTTATAATGTTCTGAATGGGAAAATTCCTTTAGAAAAAGGAAAAAACAAAGTTAAAAAAGTACAAAGACATATTAAGGAAATTAGTTTCAAAAGGTAAACATAAATTAAGAAAAACGGTTATAATTCAAAAAGGAGGTGCCTTTTTACCTATTATTTTAGGAGCAGTTCTAAGTGCCTTAGTTAACTCTTTATCATAAATAAACAAAATGGAAAACACGAAAAAAATGTTATTAGTTGAATCGGACTTTATTGAAAAGTTGAAACGCAATGAGAACCCTCCTGAAAATTCCTCATCTCGGCTAGATGAAGAAATGCAAAAAATTCTCAAAAGTAAAATGAATGATCGTGAAAAATGGATGCTTTATTCTCAAGCATTGCAGCGGTTTCTACATTTTATTGAAACAGATCGAAAACCGTTTAAGATACCTATAGTAATGGAGGGGTTCGATCAATTCAACAAAGAAAGTAATGATATCATAAATTCAAAGATACCCAAAAAGGAGGAGACAGAATATAAGGAATCAGCGAAAGGTGATGTAACTGAGATAGCTGCACCATCTTTGTTTAACACGACACCTGGTGAAATAAATCAAGAATCAATGCCGATCAGTCCATCAAAAATAATAGAGATATTACCTAAATCTTATGAAAAAAAGCTAGAACGCTATTAGATTACATTGTTTTAAGTAAACCTAAAATTTGGTGGAAGCAGACTGGTGAAGTTGTTATAAACAACCAGACTATTCAAAATAGCAATATTACCGATTTGGTGAGCGACACGGTTAGATGTCTTAAACGTCCTAAACCAATTGGGTGGGAAGTGTTTGCTTTACTTTTAAAAGATATCAAAGTTCCTAAGTCATGCATTGGTAATCCTACAAATTTAGCATTTATTAATGACACTCCTTTGATTGAGCCCTTTACCCCCTCTACTTCTATAAGAACACGAGCCTCGTTAGATAAAGAAAACAACACATCTACTCCTCTTACTACACGAGTACAAAAATCATCTGCAAAAACTATAAATTGGGAAAGATGGACTCCTTATTAGATATTAACAGAATCTACTATGATATCTCTCATCCCGCTGGTTATAGCAGTTTAAATAATTTAACAAAGGAAATGAAAGGTCAAATGAATAAAGAAGATGTAAAAAAATGGTTACAATCTCAAGACACGTATACACTACATAAACCTGTTCACAGGCGGTTTACTAGAAATAGATACATTCTATCTAACTTTAATGAACTTTGGCAAGCTGATTTGAGTGACATGAGTACATATAGTCAATTTAATGATGGTTACAAATATATTCTTTGTGTTATCGATGTATTCAGTAAATATGCTTTTGCAAGAGCCATGAAGAAGAAGGATTCAGCAACAGTTAAACATTGTTTTGAAAGCATATTTACTGAAGCCAACTCAGTTCCTCGTCATATCCAATCTGATAAAGGTACGGAATTCGTTTCAAAGGTGGTAAGAGATTATTTCAAAAGTAAAAATATTAATTATTATACCACTAATAACCCTGATATTAAAGCAAGTATAGTAGAAAGGTTCCAGAGAACTCTTAAAACGAAAATGTGGCGTTACTTCACTCATAAGAATACATATAATTACATAAATGTTCTACAAGATCTTCTTTATTCTTACAACCACAGCTATCATTCAAGCATAAAAATGTGTCCAGTTGATGTTAACTCTAATAATATTATGACTGTTTGGTGTAATTTATATGATCGCAATACAGATAGACAAATCTCACTAGAAACTGCAAAACTAAACGTAGGAGATCATGTTAGAATCACTAAATACAAACATATATTTCAAAAAGGTTACGAAAGTAATTGGAGTGATGAAATATTTATAATTAATTCAATTATTAAAAGATCTCCTCGGATTGTTTATACACTAAGGGATTTGGAAGGCGAACGCATAATTGGGACGTTCTATTCAAAAGAATTACAAAAAGTAACTTACCTCCTCCAACGAGTATAAAATTGATAAAATATTACGTTCACGTCGAGTTGCTGGCAGAAAGGAAATACTAGTGAAGTGGCAAGGTTATCCTAATAAATTTAATTCTTGGATACCTGAATCAAGCTTAAAGAAAATATGAGTGATAATAGCTTTTATTTAACTTTGTTAAGTAATAGTTCATCCGATTATTACACAGATAATACGACTGCACATTTTTTAACAAAATTACCAAAGACCATTAAATTGGATGGAGAATGGGTAGTTGGTTTGGTGGAATTTCAATACCCTTGTTCTATGTATAATGTACAAGAGCATGAAAACATAATTTATATAAAGAAAAAGTGTTTTCGCCTGCTGACAAGACTTCAAAAATTGTGGATATAAAAACTCATATACCAGCCACTACTTACGATAATATAGATCACTTTCTTCAAGCGTTTAATGAAAACCCTCAGTTAAAAAATAATGTAAAATTTCGTTATGATGAACTAACAAAAATGATAGGAGTAACAACATCAAATAAAGATATCACTTCTATCATAACAACCCCAATACTAAGTCTTCAAATGGGTTTTAAACCAAGAACAAATTTGAAACAAATCACATTGGGAAAAAACCCAGCAAATTTATATTTAGGTTTACCATCTCAAATATTTGTTTATACAGATATCATTCATCCACAAGTAGTTGGAGATGTTATAACATCGTTACTTAGAATAATACCTTTAGATCCAACTAAGTTCATTTATGGAGCTTATAAAACACATATTTTCTCACCTGCTCACTATGTACCAGTTTTACGAAGAGAGTTTGATACAATTGAAATAGATATAAGAACAACAACCGGTGTTAGAGTACCATTTCAATTTGGGTCTTCTTGCGTGAAACTACACTTTCAACGTGTAAAATGATGTATAACAGATCATCAACCTCTTGTCCTTACGAACATTATTATTCACACCAAGCCGGCTCTGGTGTAGGAATTGTCTATAAGGGAGTTCCATATCAAAGAGGACATGGTATAGGCAGTTTTTTGGGAGGCCTATTTAGATCCGTACTCCTTTATTATCTAGTGGTTTAAGAACCATTGGAAAAGAAACTTTAGGAGCAGGAGTTGGACTCTTATCTGATATGGTAAATGCTCGCCCTATAGACAGTTCCATACGATCACGATTCAAGGAAGCAAGTGCAAACCTGAAAAGAAAGGCCGATGAAAAAATTGATTCCCTTATGTCAGGATCTGGGTATAAAATGTCCAATAAAAGAAGGGAACCGCTCATTGCTCTAAAAGCATCGCGACGAAGAGGAAGTAAAAAATAAAAAAGATATAAATAACGATATATTTTCAAACTAAATAATGTCATTTTTACATAATCATTCATGTGAGTGTGCGAAATCTGAATTAGATATATTTGCCCTTCCATCAACTCAAACAAGCATTGAAAGCGGACAGTGGATTCATTATAAACCAATTTCATCTTTAAGCGATGACGGTCCAATCGAATTTCAAGTACCTGGATCAGGTGATGACTACATAGATCTATCACACACAATGATACACATTACTGCTAAAGTGTTGAACCAAGATGGTACTAAATTAAAAGCAGATGCTGCAGTTGGACCCACCAATAACTGGTTACATTCTCTTTTTAATCAACTTGATGTATATTTAAATCAAAAACTCATATCACCACCAAACAATACATATGCCTACCGTGCTTATATGGAAAATCTTCTCAACTACGGACCAGCAGCCAAAACAACTCATCTTACTTGTGGATTGTGGTATGAAGATACGCCGGGCTATATGGATACTGTTGACGTTAACAACAAAGGGTTTAACAAAAGGCTGGAATTTATCAAGGAGAGTAAGGAAGTAGAAATGATTGGTCATTTACATGGTGATATATTTAATCAAGAGAAATTCTTAATAAATGGTGTAGAACTACGTATTAAGTTAGTTCGCTCAAAAGAATCATTCAATCTTATTTGCCACCAAGATAAAAAATTCAAAGTACAAATAATGGATGCCAGCCTCATTGTAAGGAGAACGAGAATCAATCCTAGTGTTTTGTTAGCCCATCAAAAAGTATTAGCCACAACAACTGCGAAGTACCCCATTACGAGGGCAGAAGTTAAGGTTCTCACAATACCGACGGGGGTTCAGGGTAAAACATTAGATAATATATTTCTCGGACAAATTCCTAAAAGATGTATTATTGGATTTGTATCAAATTCAGGTTTTAATGGTAATTTAGCATTAAATCCGTTTAATTTTCAACATTATAATATGAATTCATTTAGTTTGTTCGTAGATGGTCATGAAGTTCCTTCTAAAACATTACAACCTTCATTTAGTTCTGGTACAATAGCAGCAGCATATCACACTCTATTTTCTGAACTGGTATTCATTTCCATAACGAGGGTAATGGAATAAGCAGAACAGATTTTGGTCAAGGTTATTGTTTATTGTGTTTTGATTTAACTCCTGATTTATCTGCTAATTCAACTTCACACTGGAATCTTGTTAGACATGGTAGCGTTCGGATAGAAGTACGTTTTGATTCCGCTCTAACTAGTACCATTAACTGTATTGTGTATGCAGAATTTGATAATATAATTGAAATAAATAAAAATCGTGATGTATCTGTAGATTACAATAGTTAAGAAACATATAAATACCCCGTTCTCTTTAATTTATTTTATTTGGAATTCATCATTGTTTGCATGATCATCAATAATTTGTATATGTTACTTAACTATGGATACTAAAGAAATTCAATTTTGTATGAGGAAACTAAACCCATTGTTTAATTCAAATGTTTTTGCTGCCAACAAAATACCTATTCGGGTTAATCTACCTACCTTTATTGTCAGTAATTTGGACCCTGATTCAAAACCGGGTTCCCATTGGGTTGCTATACACATTGATGTAAATGGTGTAGGTGAATATTTTGACTCCTTTGGCAGGAAACCTTCCGGTTATCATAAGTCATTTCTAGATAGAAATACGAGACGGTGGTTTTACAATAATAAATCACTTCAAAACCATTTCACTTCTGTTTGTGGTGAATATTGTTTAGTTTATTTGTATTTTAAGTTTCATGGAAAATCTATGAAACATATGCTTAACTTGTTTTCTGATAATTCTTTATGTAATGATCTAGTATTACGAAATATGTTTAAGACCTTTTTTGTGAAATAAATAAAAATACGTGTACTGGTAATAATGATTTTTATTTTTAATTCTCACATAGTTACCTTTATAAAACTACAGACATTTGACACCATTTTATTTCTTATTTATTTTGTTTGGAATGTGAAACAATGCAAAAGAATATCTTACAAGGAAATTTACTTAAATCATAAAAAGGAAAGATAAGAAATGTGAAACACTTTAACACTATCCTACTGCTATCGTTAAAAATTATATTTATCACTGTTTCTTATTATCTATAAAATATTTTACACATGTGTCCTTAGAAGCTAATTGTTTTGTAATATTATATACAATATTTCGCGTATTTTGTAATTCCAAGTCGTCTTCCAACGCAAAATACTTCAGTCTGACGTCCGCGTGCTTCCAGTGTTCCGTGGGTGGGATGTTTTTGATTGTTTGCATATCATATATCTCTATTTTAATTAAGTGAGATGAATACGCCCCATCATCTTGTCCAGATGATAAATTAGCCACGCCTTCTGGCGAACTTTTGCTTACATTCGAAGACCGTTTCAAGGTTTTACACTGCTTTTTAGGTCGTTCAAAGAAGCTGTCAATATTATTTCCAGGACGTTTCTTTGCGAGGGCTTGCTTAACTTTGAAACCAGCTGTACCTTCCTCATCGGTTGAATCACCCTGATTTTCCGGGTAGTAATAGTTCTTGAAAGTATTTTCAGAGAACTGAAACAATGAAAGACAATATTTTAAACACTATTAACAATTCTATTAATTAAATACAAAGAACACTAGACGAAACAATATTATAAAAAGGCAATATGGGTTACAGTAATTTAAAAAGAAAAACATACTCACGTCCATTGTTGGATCTGTCTATAAACACTTCACTTTTAAACGCACACTCCACTTCTCTATATACCACACTAGATACAAGGAGCTCTGGTACAGAAGGCGGCCTCTACAGGAATACTTATTCAGCCTCGACTCTCTTTGGCTTTTATACTCGTAATATGGTAGAGAGCAGGGGAACGTACCATAAATCTTGTTTCAACCAGTTCATCTTATACCTGAACGCAAACAATAAACTTTTTGTCATTTTACAATACAATAAACATCTATAATAAAGCAACTAAGTTGTTACAATAAAAAATTCAAGTCACAAGAATTACCGGTGCGTTAGTCTAAAACATGTTTACACCAGTTAATGCTTTGTTAAATATGAATACAAAGTATCATGCCTTGACATGTTCGTCGAAGGATCTCTTTACCTAAAACCCGAATTATTCAAATAAACGGAAACAATAAATATATATTATCTTTAAAAATGCACAAAAGACATTTTTATTCACATAGAATTAGCCTTAAACATGTTTTAACCGGTTCTCAGTTTCTCACGTCTTAACAAGTTTATTGAAAGTATGCATTCTCTTAAACAATACACAAGTCATAAAAAATAATAATAGACATAGGTAAGTAAATTATTCAAAGAAGGTACAATAAATAAAGCAATTAAGCAAAAACGCAACTTCACAAAATTACCGAGGTTTATTCAGATACAAAACATTGAAATATATGTAAAAAAAAAAAAGTTTGATAAGATGGGAAATTAACTTTTATTAAGACGTAATCAAAAATTGACTTATTAATCATATGTACAAATTTGGTAATACAACAAAGAGATGTATGATAGAAATAGGTATAAGATATCATAAATATTCGAGAAAAAGAAAGATACGCTAGATAGGATCGTTAAGTTTAGGTATTTGGATAAACTTAAATGTAACTCAGAAGTTCTTAAGTTAAAACGTAATTATAATACATTTCATAAATACCTACATTTATAGAAATAAAAATAAAAGTAGGTGAAACTCAGTTAGGTTTCATAAAGGTAAGTCTAGACTACTTAGGTTAACTAAGAGTAGGTTTTAATTAAATTTGGTTAGGTTACGAATGGAAAAGTTAGGTATTTTAATTAGGTTAGGTTAGGTTAGAATCGCAATCCATATGATCACAAAGTTATACTAAAAATTAATTATAAAATACCTATCAGTATGAGACACAAGGAAAAGGTGTGCATGACACTGCCAGGTAGCTGGGTAGGGTAACAATGGTCTAGCGCCGAGTCCAGATCGAACAATAGAAAGGGTCGGTAATCCTTTTGTGACCGTCGTGCACAAGGTGTATTGTGTAAAGAACGTATTCTGTAAATACTAGAAGGAGGCTTCTGAGAGCGTCGAGACCCAGCGCAATGAATCTAAATGGGGGCTATTAGTTTTTTTTTTTTTTTTTTTTTTTTTTTTTTTTTTTTTTAGGTTTAGCAAGACCATGGATGGGCGGTGGTGGGGTCCTGGGAGCAGGCCCCAGACCCGGGCTGGTAACGGGGGTATCCTACTACTTTTAAACATTACTTTTTAGGCATTAAAAGTTCGTCCTTCTAGTGTTTTTGTTTTTAAACAGTAAGGTTTTATAGTGAATTGGTGTGACTTCTGACGAAGGCTATAAATTATAATATAATAAGTAAGTATTTATGTATTTATGTGTAAAATATTTAGATTTTTCAAAAATGCGATATCGGATATCGGAAGCATTTCAATGGAAAAAATCCAAGATGGCACCTGTAACCTGTAATGTATGGGATATCGGTCCGCCATTCGATATCGGATAATGTGAAAACGCACTAACAGTATTTATAATCAGTAGTACATACACAAATAATGTAATTTTCTGTACTAATTCGCAAAGTAGTACATTCCTTGTCATATCGTAATTGTAACTTTAAAGCCCATATTACGTTACACGTGCGAAGAGGTAATTCGAATTCCCACTTTTCCGCATTTGTATCGTAATTCCTATGTAAGACATGTTCTTTTTGGTCCACCTATCAGCGCATGATATCAGTGCAATTTTTTTAAACAAAATAAAGTGCACAAAATGAGGTTGCCACTGACATTTTGCATGTGTAGCAGTTAATTGAAATATGGTAAATATTAAGCAGGTGCACCCTTTCCGGCGCAAGGGCATGAGATGGCCGACATACTGAAATAACCGACGGGTTTGCCAATCCGTAAGGTTTCCCGATTTATGAAAGATTTTATTTAAACACATTTATAATTTCTGCATTACATTATTACCTACTGAGACACTTTTAGTACTTAAATAGTAACATATTACATACGTTATGTAGAGTTAGAAATGCACCGAATAATTAAATACTTATTCCTTGGGTAAGTTCGCTTTTGTATCTAAATAATCCCTTTTTAGGGTTCCGTAGTCAACTAGGAACCCTTATAGTTTCGCCATGTCTGTCTGTCCGTCCGTCCGTCCGTCCGTCCGTCCGTCCGTCCGTCCGTCCGTCCGTCCGTCCGTCCGTCCGTCCGTCCGTCCGTCCGTCCGTCCGCGGATAATCTCAGTAACCGTAGGCACTAGAAAGCTGAAATTTGGTACCAATACCAATATGTATATCAATCACGCCAACAAAGTGCAAAAATAAAAAATGGAAAAAAATGTTTTATTAGGGTACCCCCCCTACATGTAAAGTGGGGGCTGATTTTTTTTTTCATTCTAACCCCAACGTGTGATATATTGTTGGATAGGTATTTAAAAATGAAGAAAGGTTTACTAAGATCGTTTTTTGATAATATTAATAGTTTTGGAAATAATCGCTTCTAAAGGAAAAAAAAGTGCGTCCCCCCCCCTCTAACTTTTGAACCCTATGTTCAAAAAATATGAAAAAAATCATAATAGTAGAACTTTATAAAAACTTTCTAGGAAAATTGTTTTAAACTTGATAGGTTCAGTAGTTTTTGAGAAAAATACGGAAAACTACGGAACCCTACACTGAGCGTGGCCCGACACGCTCTTGGCCGGTTTTTGTACCTAAATACACAAGAGTTACTAAATATCATTAGGTAGGTACGGGCAGTTAAGAAAGTGGTTTACCACTTTTCGACTGTATTTTAAACTCGTATCTATTCTAAGGTCGAAAAGTGGTAAACCACTTTTTTGGCTGACTATACCTACTATCATCGTAAGTTAATTTTAGCGGCCAGATTGATAACTGATATTAATATAATTTATCTTTATCTTATACATAGATATCTATCATATTAATATGAGTTATCAATCTCGTTATATCGCCTAGCTACGAGTAGGTATTTTGTACTCATATTTATTGTAGATGAAGGGCTTTTCAGTAGTTTGTTGATATTGTCATCGCACTGTTATTGTAATTCTTAGGTACGTACGTACTATTACTATTTATGGTACCTATTTTCCTATGTTATCTATCACTTTGTTTTTGTAACTGGTTAAGTCAATAAAACTATCTAAGTAACTGATTATTCTGAAGCCCAGTTTGAATCATGAGTTTGTTATTAATCATAAAAGCGTGATTCAGGAGAGTAACTATACTTAACAGCGCCATCTACCGTATGTGAAGTACAGAGCTTATATAAATCCAAGTTCAATATCTCTAATAGGCCGCTGTTTGTGTTGTAATGGAGAATCAATGCTAATGACGCGACACAACATATAAATATGTGTCCGTGCTCGCCACATGATTAATGAGGGTGACATGACGCAGCCCGACGCAAACACGGGGATTTCTGTTACACCCTGGGAGAGATTAGTTTTCTTGTATACTTGTAGAAAATTATAGTTTGTTAACACATTAAAGTCAGTAAAAATAGGAGGTTATTTAAAAAAAAGTAGACACGATGATTTAAATTGCACTTTTGTGCTTATACCCCTTAGTACGTTTTCACATTACCAGATACGATATCGGATGTAGGACCGATATCCCATACATTTAAGCCGCCCTCTTTGATTTTTGCCTTTGAAATCCTTCCGACCATGCACGGATCCAACACAGGTGAACCCCCCCCCCCCCCCCCCGCCCTTGAACCTGGACATTGACCACGTGACCCCCCTCCTGGGCACGAATATGGATCCGCCTTTGCTTCCGACATCCGATTTCGGGTCGGGATAATGTGAAAACGCACTTAATTTGGCAAATAAAATGGTCGTAAATTCTAGCCTCCTTGGTGTTCAATAATTCTAATAATTTCTCTTCAGAAAACAATACATAAAGAGAGTCAATTCAATGGTCATATTCGTCAGGTCAAACATTGTCCAATTAAAAACAACCCCTATTGTTGATTAATTACTCATTATAGTCATTATATCGCTAATACGGCTAATACCTATGCCATTTGCTATTTCGTACATTAAGTAAACCAGTTATTTCACAATGGCACGTATTTAACCGGGCGACTGAATAACCATAGAAATGGGTATCAAAAATAATAGTTTGGCGACTAAAATGGGGCCTCAAAATATTTAAATATGAGGTAGCATTTTAATGTCATTACGGCTACGGTTTATTTATTCAGACGCGAGTACCAACTATTTATTTGGCAACTGAATTATTATATTGGAAACAATTTAAGAGATACAGTTTAATAGGAAAACGGCTATCTATTAATATAAAATATACAGTTCTTTTAAAATATTTATATAGCAAATTAATATAAAAACTACATTTAAAATTTATACATCGGCACTCATCACCTGAGCTGTCAATTTAATAAAAAAAAAGGATTCTTATAAAATATAACGGTCGACAAAATATTATACTTATGGGTAAGAAATTAGGTGTTTGGGAGTGCAGGCAACTTCGTCTATACAATTAATTTAACTTTTCATGACGTTTACTCTATCGAATCTAAGGCTGGCCTTACGCAGTCTTAACATCACTCTGAAAGATTTTTTTTTTGGCAGGAAAACCTTAATCATAATATGCTTTGGCATAAATCGTTCCGTAGATTTTATAATATCGAATCTTATGCTGGCATAATGTTAAAGAGCAAAATAATCTTCTAGATTAAGAGTACTTCCGTAGATTTTTGATTGCATAATATTTAGGCGGTAAAAAGTTGTCCATTTTCTTCCTATTTCTGTTTTGATAGCGAGTCATGTGTGTTGGGGAGTCATGGAAAACGGTCAACGTAACCTATGGACGACTGCAACTCAAGGGGTGTCACATGCGCGTTACAGACCCATTAGAAGCTTATACACTTCTTTTTGCTGTGTACTTATTATAAAATGATTTGCTACGCGTTCCCTCGCTTGCAACTCGCTCGAAAATAGGATGTGAAATATTTAAATACTACCCGTGGTTTACGGGTCTCAAATACGATGTTTGAATAGAATAAACATTTATTCGTGAACACAGGCAAGACAAATTACACATATTAACAACACGACAGAAAGGAATGAAGTGCCACGAAATGGCCTCACCTCAGCGTGTTGCTGGTGACTTCCAGCGCTGATCTTCCGATGAGACCAACGTTTCCATAAAGAAACGATTTTATATGTATTTTTAAATTAAAGGAAAAATGGAAAAATTCACACCTCCCGCAGGACTCGAACCTGCGACCTTTGGCCTTGCCGGGGCCATCGCGCTTACCAACTGCGCAATATGTAATTAATATCGCTCGCAGACGTTTCTGCATGATAAAAAAACAGATTTTATATGTGTTTAAAAAAACCTACTTCCCAATAATTTTTTTTAGTTGCCTCCGCCATTTAAATACTACTTTAAACGATGAGCTAAGTATAATTATTTAGGTGCTAACATCTATATGCCTACAAATATTAAAAATCTTACGCTTTACAATACTAGGTGCCAATTATTATTTTAGTCGCCAAAGTATTGTTTAATGTTCCTCGGCAATATTTTTGTCGCTTGAAATTTGCTGCCGTTTTTTCAATAATAATGGTGCTTAGTATTTGAGGCTCATATATTTTTTTTGTCGCCACAATATTAAAACACAGCCAAATTATATTATTGTATGCCCGACATAACTTCCCGTTTAATATTTTAGTTGCCCGGTTAATTATATGCCTTTCACAATTAAAAAGATAAATGTACCCGCATGTCTGGTTCAAAGTCATCGCGATTGCTGTAGTTATATCTAAGGTACAGCGGGGCAAATCGACTGGGGGCAAATGTAACTGGTCTATTTTTTCCATGTTTTACAATGTTTGCATTATTAACTCAACATCATAGTATAATAATGGAAAAAATGGATCAGTTACAATTGGCCCCTAGTCGAGATTTGCCCCGCCGTACCTTAAGAGGATACGGTAGCGAAAATGCTAAAATGGAAAGGAGCCCCCCCTTTCAACTTGGGAATTTTAGTTAAATATAAAAGTGTTATTAACTAGATTTACCGAAAAAAAATTGTCCATTAAGAACAACTCAGTCAAAAGATATTTCAAAAAAATCTTTAAAATCGAAGTTCCGCTCTCGACTCTTTCCTCCTTCAAAACTTAATTAATCGGAACGAAATTTGAGGATCTGAATAACAATGAAATAATCTATGTCAGACCGTTTAGTTTTTTTCTATTAGGTTTAGGTTTTTTCCGTTTAGTTCAATCTTGAGTATCACACCTTTTTTTGCGCCACAATGAAAAAGGCCGTTTTTGGAAATTTTTGATTGGCTCTAGAGTCTTTAAAAAGCAGAATGTCAAAAAAATCAAAACGGTCTGACACAGATAAAAATAATAAAAATCTGTGTTGAAAAAATCATTGCTCTATCTTCAAAAACCAGGGAGGAAATAGTCGAGAGCGTTTGTATGAAGAATTGACCCCTACCGTATCGTCTTAATTACTTACAGTAGGTAGATATTTAGGGATACATAGATAGTATAGATACTTACCAAATTTTAATAGGTATGTGCCTGTAAAAAATAGTTAAATATTTTGCAGACGCGTAGGTAGGTCGAATTTTTATTTATTTACTATGGGGCTCAGTTTTTAAAAATGTTTGTCGCGATTTAAAGGATATTTTCCGTTACGTATCCATAAGAATCCCTAAATATGAAATAAATGTGGTAACCATAATTTGTGAGAAACTTAATGCTACAGCCATCATCATTAGTAGTGAATAAAACGTTGCGCGCCACACACAATATTATCTGATAATAGTGATAATTCTAGGTAATTTTCTTACATTTAAAGACCTGTCTACTTTTATACGACTACTATATTTTGCCCGCGGCTTCACTCGCGTTAATTTCGAAAATTTTGGAATGCTTCATACAAACTTCTAATTATACGAAAGTCGTTCTCAGTAATTAAAATTTAAAATTAATATATAATTATAATTCTAATATAAAATGCAATCAAATACTAACCTAATAATCAAAAAGACCTCTGCGAGACACACCCGGTGCAATAGTGCCCATCAAACTTGCCGCTTAATACGAATTTACATACATACATACATACAATCACGCCTGTATCCAATAAAGGGGTAGGCAGAACACATGAAACTACTAAAGCTTCAGTGCCACTCTTGGCAAATAAGGGGTTGAAAGAAAACGAAACTGTGACAACTGTGTGTGTGTGTAATACGAATTTCTTTTATTATATTCTGGAAAATATAGGAGAAATGGTGATCAGTTATGAATGTGGATACCTTTTCGGTTGTTCTTATACCTACTAAGTAGGTACTTAATAATAATGTTCTCAATATTTATCTTGTACAATTTACTGCTTCGACGCTGGTAGAATTTTAACATAATAATAAAAATAAAGGTGTAAATCAGAATGCTGGAGGGTTACTATGAAGTACTAAAAGCGTTCAGTTTAGGTCAAGAGAAAGGGACGCAGCTATACTAGTTATATAGCTCCGTCCCTCTCTCTCAACCTAAACTGATCGGCTTGTATTTCATGGTAACCCCCCCTGTACGCTCGGCTAAAGGAGCAGTCACGATTCAGAGCGGAGGTGTTAAACACAATATTTGATCTGGCAGGCCTTCGGTGGCTTGTGACCGAAGCTACTTAAAATAAATAAATGGGTAATAAATTCAAGAGTAAGTACCATCGTTAAAAATGTCATCATCATTTTAGCCGTTAATCGCTCACTGCTGAGCATCTTAGGTTTCCCTTCGTGTAGGTATTAGGTACCTACGCCACTTGCCCTAGTCCGGCGAGTCTTATCCTTATTCATCCAACGAGCCAACGGATGCCAGGCGCTTCTTACATCCGCTTCTTACATCCGAATGCGGCCACCATTCTGTCAACATTGTGGTCCTTCCTGCCAACATGTTAAAAAATTAACATTAGCCAATCATTAGCATTAATTGCAACTTGCAACGTCATTAAATGAACTGTTAAGGTAGTGTAGTATGATATATTTGGATTTATTTCGTACTATACTAGCTTACTTATGTATAAAATTAAACCGAGATATATCTAAGTATATAATAGGTATTACTATGTATAAAACCAAATATAATTTTGGACGCTGACGCGTCTGCCAATCGCTCCAAGTAAATATTGACTTCGAAAATATTGTGGTAACTAACTAACTAACTATTGTGGCTCAGTGATCCAAAGTGAATCTTGGCCTCCGAAACGAGAGATCGCCACCTGTCCCGATCCTGCGCAGCCTCTTGCCAGTCTCTGACTTGAAGCCGACGCAGAATATTGTGGTAAGTCATATTTATTTCATTTCAGACGAATGTAGCTAATTTGAAGCTAATAAATATATAGAGAACCCAGTTTTGGACCCTTACAAAGTCGTTTTGTCGGTCCTAGTCCTAACTATAGTAAAACCACAGAATATTTAATAGTACAAGTACAGAAGGCTCACTCCTTTGATGTTCACAAAATGCCGGTAAAACTAATAATAACAAGCTGTTTTACATGTATTATTACTATAATTATAAACCAACTAAACAATAGTTATTTCTTTCACAAGGGTGCAAAGATGTTGTTTAACCGCATGTAATTACCAATATTGATAACCCAGCAAGCTAAAGATTCCAATATTGAACCGCGAGCGTAGCGAGTTTTCTCGCGACTGTTTCAAAGCACCAAGGTTCAACAAACTTTGCCACCGAGTGAAGCACAATTTTTTTCACCACACCAACACGAATATATATATTTATATTTATTTATTTATTAACACAAAAGGTGCATTTATAACAAATCATATGTCCCACAAAACGGTTTTCACAGTTTGACGTGAATATAATAATACTATAACTATAATTGCTTTAAGCAACGCAGGAATGCAGTTAGTGTTGTGAAAACGAAATTACAGAACGCAACCAAAATATGTTTTGGTACCTACCCACATTTTAACAATAAAATTCTAAAGCCGGTAGTTGTCATATTCGGTTCTGTCAAACATCAGTTCTGTATTGAGTGAATAGATATTTACCATGGCTGCTGGCACAGAAACCAATAAAACAGAGGAAAAAACATCGCGTAAACGAGGTAAGGTCCATGTTTCATTTTTCCGTTTATTAGGGGTACCTATTTCTGTATTAATATTCGATATTTTGCGATGTTTATCTATATTTTTAGGTTAGGTCTAATAATAGTTTGAATATCAAAATTATGCTATATACAGCGTGTAAATCTAATACGGGCGAATTCCTTAACGATGTAATGAGTATAGGACACAAGAAATGTGATTAGATAACTTTTACTTCAAATTTAAATACGTAACGATATAAAGTAATTCGGGCTGCAATGTAATACAAACACACTCGCGTTAAACGCTCGCTGATAGTTGTTACAATGGTTACAATTTTTTTTTTTTCAGTTTACTTAGCGTAGCTGTGGTGTAATTGTTTGAAAATACTTTCAATAGGTACGTAAAGTTACATGTAACCGTACCGTTAACATCATGTTAACATGTAATTGAACACTACCAATAAAATGAATATGAATTAGGTTAATCTCCAAATACGACGTTTGTATGAAATGATGATGTCCACCCACTTTCGTCTTCTTCAGTAAATAACACACATTAGGCCGCGGGCCGTTTTCACATTATCCGATCAGATATCGGATGTCGGACCGACATCCTACATCCGATAAACGCTTCCGATAGTGTCGGATGTAGGTCCGATAAAACGCATTGTTCCAAATCAATGAAGTATGATTTTGTATCATAAATTTAAAAAAAAAAATGTTTAATATTTCATACTTATAAGCACTATATTCCAAACATTATATTGTATTCCCGCCACGATGTTCCTGATGCCAACGGACCCTAATGAGATTTACAAAATAATTATGTCCCTAAACAACAGCAAAACTTCAGGAATTGATGACATTTCAACTGAATTAGTAAAATCAACCGCATTATTTTTAAGTAACCCTCTAGCACACGTCATAAATATGTCTTTCACCCAAGGATATTTCCCTGAACAGTTAAAAATATCTATTATAAAACCGATCTATAAAAAAGGAGAAAGAGATGATCGATGATCCAGGCAACTATAGACCAATTACAATTGTCCCGATATTGTCTAAAATAGTAGAAAGAGCCTTTTGTGACAGATTAAATAGCTTTTTAACGAAACATAACATCTTACATCCTGCTCAATTCGGCTTTCGAAAAGGTTTAAATACTGAAGTAGCATGTTTTGAATTTATTAAATATATAACTGAATCAATTAATGGTAAGTCACCAGTTATGTCGATATTCCTAGATATGTCGAAAGCATTTGACCTGGTAGATCATTCAAAACTGCTTAATAAATTAGCAAATTATGGAATAAGATGTCTAGCAAATGAATGGCTCAGATCTTATTTAACTGATAGACAGCAATGTACTCAAATATCAAAAATTGTTGAAATTGAAAATACCGTTCATAAAATAGAATATAGATCACCTCTACAGACAGTTGTTTCAGGAGTGCCTCAAGGCAGTAACTTAGGTCCACTTTTATTTTTAATCTTTATCAATGACCTGCCTAAAGCCACAAAGCCTAAAACTATACTTTATGCAGATGATACCACTATTGTAGTCAGGAGCGAAAACCAAGATATTTATGAATCAGACATTAATGATGCTTTGACAGACATGAATAATTGGATACTAGATAATAATCTGCTTATCAATTTGAGTAAAACGCAATATATGCAATTTCATTCTTGTAGAACTTCCCCGCCACAAATTAATATTAATGTTGACAATATACCCTTACAGAAAAGTAACGTAACAAAATTTTTAGGTTTAAATATTGACTCCTCCCTAAATTGGAGAGAACATGTTAGTTCAGTGTGCAAAAAACTAGACCGCTTTATCTATGCCTTAAGAAAACTACGCCAGTCTGTCTCGTATGAAGCAGCTCTTACAGCATATCACGGCCACGTTTCGTCCATTCTTGACTATGGCCTCATCCTATGGGGTAACTCTGTAGATGTTGACAGAGCATTCAAATTGCAGAAAAAATGTGTCCGTGCTAAGTATATCAAATGTTCAAATTGGTAGCAGCTGTAAACCATTATTTAAAAAGCTCAAGATCTTACCCCTAGCATGTATGTATATTCAAAAAATTTGCAATTTTGTAAGAAAGTTTCCAAATAATTATGTTAAGCGCTCTGATCTATATTGTTCAAGTAACCCGAGATCACAATATATAAATAATCTGAACCAACCACGCTGCATGACTGATATATACAGACGCAACGCTTACAATGCGAGTATTGTTATATTCAATAAATTACCAGTAGGCCTAGCACATGATGACCGCGAGAGTATGTCGCCGCGAGATAGATGACACGTCTTCTTCTAACTGTATTAATGACATAAGGACGGGTAGTCTATCTCGCGGCGACATACTCCCGCGGCAATCATGTGCTAACCCTGCTGCTCAAATTAAAGCACTTGAGGGTAAGGAATTTACTCAAAAACTTAAAAATTGGCTTCATGATCGTAGTTTCTATACCGTACACGAGTTTATGAGTTATACAGAAAACAGAATGACAAATAGTTAAATGTCTAATATAATATACCTATATATATTGTATAATGTAAGCTGTCGCGCACAAGCCAAATTTTATAATTGTATTTTGTATACCATTTGTAAATATTTGCATACTGTTTAAAACAGTCGAAAAAGGTGATACAATTTGTCTTTTACACTGTCACGTAATTTATACCCTTTTTCTGTAAATAAAATATTGTTTGTTTGTTTGTTTGTAAAATTAAAATAACGAGCTTAAAAAGTACTCCGAGTGTCAGGAAAAATAAATAATTTTACATTCAACTATATCTAAAGATGAAAAAACTAGTATCCGCAATTCGGACCAATGCATTACAACCTTTTTTTCCAGTGGAAATTGTCAATTAATTTGAATTTCGATCATTAACAGCTGTTTAATAGACGCCATTTTTGTCACGCACACTACTACAAACTTATACCTACATTATATACGCACACAAATAAATATTATCGGCCGACAACTGGCGGGGGTCAGGCATGCCAAAAATGGTCGGAAGCGTCCTGCCGATATCGGCAGTTCGATGGTGCCTCGGACAAAAACTGTTGTAGGAGAGTGCCATCGGCATTAAATCCGCAATTTTTGCGTTTTATATCGTTTTTTAGTAATAATGAACTATTAAATACATAATTGAAGACCTGGAAGCGCATAAATCCTACATTTTACATCCTTCCTACATCCGATATCGGATCGGATAATGTGAAAACGGCCTAGGTGTCTCAGAGAAAGGACCCTCATCAAGCCTTACAAAATCTAGGCGTAGGCGTAGCTAGTACGTGTACTGTCAACCAATCTAAATCCTAGGCCGCTGCAGAACCCTATCACAGTAAAAGTCAAGCTGACTTCTATAGCAAATAAAGCACGGTGTCAATACGACAGGGTTCTAGAGTGGCCTAGATTCTAATTGATTGACTGTACGTAGGGGAGCCTGGGGTCAATAGGAACGTGGGTCATTAGAAACAAGTCAAATAACTCCGAGACGGATAGGCACAGCGGAGGCGGTCCAAGGGGGGGGAAGGACCGCCAAACCCGTCCGAACCTGTCGAGCAGTACATGCCGCGGCTGCGAGCCCGTCGAAAATTTTTAAGTGACCGTATTACTTTTTTGGCAGTAAAAGTAAGTATTTTTCATGTTTTTGTTTTATTTCTTGATCAATATGCTGATTGTAGTAATCTACAATAATTTGTAAGTATTTTACTTGAAATTAGCGTGGTTTGTGTATGCCTACAATGTTCCGTTATTTTTGTATCTAATTTAAAGTTTACAAATAGCTTAATGGGGCAATAGAAACAAAATTCTTGGTGGCATTAGAAACAAGTTTCAATTGACCCTAGTACGTTATTTTGAGTTTAGTACGTGTTTTTTTTGTTTCACCATCTACTGAGGCACCAACTAACAACACTAACCAAGTTACGTAACTCCAGATAAAACTCAGACATCTATTGAGACACCAACTAATGTGACAGACATCCAAGTTGCAGGTTTGGATACAGAGTGAACTGAAGGAGACAATACCAATGCCACTGCGTGACAATGCCTACCACACCTCCAATTCCTGTAAACCTAGCTTTTGGAACTTTTTATGATCCAAATCAGCCATCCACAAGCCGCTTAAATATTTTTACGCCCGAAGCGACCAGGCCATTCCCTGCTCCACCGAGGGTATAGCCAAAAAGGGGTAGGAAAAAATAAAGTTGACCATCTACACGGATACGCCGAAAAAAGAAGAAATCAGTAAGGAAAATAAACAGAAAAATGAACAAACGACGGTGAAAACAAATAAAAAAAATCAATAAAACAAATAAGGGCAAAGGTAAAAAAACGAATCAGACCGAAATGGCACTTTCTTCGGAGGATGAGGTGGCATTGGATAATGCTAATTTCGAAGACTGTGTTTGGGTCATACGATTCTAATGTAAAATAATTGAAAGTAAAGATTATAATAATATATCCATTGATTGTTCTTGATGTTTCAACTACCCCCCACCTTTGTTTCATTTGACCCAGGCATAGGGACGTTTGAAACATTTTCCGAGGTTTACTAAAAATCTTCTTACTATTTATTTGTCGCTTATGAAGCCAAATAATACATTTCGCCATGTAGCTAGATAACTTGACTATAACTGTGACCACTCAAGTTACCAATTCAGTAAAAAACTAAGGTAGAATACTCGATTTTGTCGAAAACGTTCCGATTGACCCCAGCCTCCCCTACCTACGAGTAGTTAGGTTAGGTTAGGTGTGACTGTCTGTAAGTCTGTCTATGTGTAAGTAGTGTAACTAAACTACAGATATTAGATTCAGGGATTTATTAGGCACTAGTCCAGGGGTGGGTAAAGTACGGCCCGCGGTCCGTGTCCGGCCCGCGAAAGGAGCGTACCTATCCGGTCCGCCACACCGGCACTGGTCCTTCAAAGTAGTGTGATATGGCCAGCACTGTAGTAAAATGCATTTTGTGATGTAATTTAATTCTGGCCGCCTCTAAGATTCCTTCATATTTTAAAGCCCCCAATGATAAAGTTTGCCCACCAGTCCCACCACTGCACTAGTCGCTTGGAATATGTGGAGACGGTGGAGACTAAGTCATAGACACGTTACGTGGGTAATTTTTTATTGATTTTGACGTCAATTCTGATGCCAGGTAATAAATACATAGGTACTTATATCTAATACATATTCAGTTTCATAAACACATACAATGTGTAGGTAGCTAATGCCTACTGAAACATTCTAAATGTGTTACTATAGAATTAATATTATTATGACTGTTAAAATTTGCTCCGGTGATATAACTTTGTGTGTCTTGTTTATTTGCAATTTCATCAGATTTATTGTTTTTAGGATAGTAAATTTCAGTAATAAAGTTACAGTAAACGGGCTTTATAGACGTTTTACTGTCCAAGGCCGTTTATACAAATATTATTGTATTATTAATTCTAGAAAGGGGTACATAATGTAGCATAATAAAATATTCAGTTAATTTGCTTTGGTCACGACTACAAATTGGGTACCTACAATGGCTACAATATATGAAAAATATGATTTAAAAAAATAACGCCATCTAGAGTAAATAAGGAGTTATTATATAAAATTGTGTAAAGGGTCATCTATGAATAATGTTATGAACTATTTTACTAATTTATTTTTGCGCCATCTAGTTAATAGAATACATAATTCTGAAGGATAACCGAAGAGCAGTCTTTAAGAGCGCCATCTAGGTAATTCTGAATGAATTAAGTTTTATTAATTTTAGTGACATCTAGTGAATATTGTATGAACTTCTAATGCTAAGAGTTGACGTGAGTCATAGACAAATTAAATAGTTTTTATTTAAACAGTATAATCGTTCAGAAATTGATGTTACTAAATGAACATTAATCTATAATTCAGAATTAACAAAATAAGGGACTGTACTTTTGTATTTACAATTAAATGGTATTTCAATGTGTACGAAAATGATATAATTTTCGCCATTTCTCGACGTTTTTTCGCTAATTTGTCTATGGTCAACTCTATTATTTTGCGCCTGCGCACTTGATGGTCTACGCGACGTACCTACATAAAATCATTTTGTGGAAAATTTGAAGTTTGTTGATATATTGGTGACAAACCATTCATATTATTTATGAAAGCTTCGTGCTAATTACCATTCCAGGCGCGAGGCTGTGATCATCTGATGGTGGTCAGCCTGGATGCGTTCAGTCACTATTGTTGTACAGTTCGAGCGGTGTACGGTAGCCATCTTGGAATCGAACAAAGCTTCAGATGTGTAGTTTGTCTGTTTATCAATAATTTTTGTGCATTTTGTTGTAAATAGTTTGTATGTTTAGGATATGTACGAAACGTTCGTCCACATGTGTAAATAGCTATGGCTGCGACAAGAAAATTACAAGGTAATTGTCATGTTATCAGGTTAGAGATTGACCCCAACCGATATACGTGTTCTAGAGCATTATTGTCAGATTGACGACTCCTCTGCCATCCTGGCGGTGAAGAGGTCTGCTAGATTGTGGCTAACATATTGTAGCGAATATTTCCATAACGTGGCATATCAGAAGTATTGAAGCTCCTCTTGACAGTTCGTAGCCGCGATGCTGATAGTATTGAATCGTTAGTTTTTTTCGATTTCTTGAATTGTAATACGAGTGATAATTCGAAAGCATTATGTTTAATTACTCCAGCGATAGGGCTTAAGTACTCTGTTATTGAAAACTAGCATTGTTTTTATTTAAAAACAAGGTTGCAAACTGGTTTTTTGTTTCTTATGTTAATATGGACGTATGTTGCTTGCAGGTGAAATAGACAGGTGTTTAAAAAAGGTAACGGAAGGGGTGGAGACGTTTGAGGACATTTGGCAGAAGGTTCACAATGCCACTAACAGTAACCAGAAGGAGAAGTATGAGGCAGATCTCAAGAAGGAAATTAAGAAACTCCAGAGGTTACGAGATCAAATCAAGTCTTGGATCGCCTCCGGAGAGATTAAGGATAAGAGTACACTTTTAGAATATAGGAAACTAATAGAAACGGTGAGTACTTAAGTTTTACTACCTTTACATTGTGACAAAAATACTAAAAATGTCTTGCATATCATTGATATGAATGGGTGACATATTTTTCTACATGTAGGTAGAATTTTCTTGTTAGAAAAACATTGTTTTCCTATACTACCCATTGTTCAAGTTGTAGACCTAACCTCAAACAATGTAATAAAATACAACATAAAATATTAGTCAGTGCAACAAAGACTTTTTAAAACATATTGTTATTACAAGATAACCTTTAAAAATACCAAATCAAATTTATTTGATTATAATGTATATATTTTGCCATAGATTGGAAGCTAACCTTTCAAGAACCACCGACTCCCCAGGGAGCCAGCTTAAAAATTTAATTTACACCTTATCTAATTTTGGCATAATTAAAAATTGACTTCCGAAAGGTTAAGGTAGAATATATGATCTGTGTTACCTAAAACATAATTAATCATTTCTTCGACCATGGGATACACAGTAAAATAAAATACACTGTACAAACTTCTTATAAGAATTTGGCAAAGTAATAATACTAATAGTGCACAGGTTTATAGTTATGACAATGCCAAACTTGATGCATTATCCTGCAGCATAAGGTGAGGAGTAAATCACAACCAGAGTTATATTTTATAACATACAATTTATATTAGTCAGATAAACACCTATTATACTTTTATTTCGTAACTTGTTTATCTCCAAATACCCCTGAACATACTGCTTATATTTGACACAGATACTGTTAAATTTGAATAGAGTGTAAACATCACATTTACATATGACAGATTGTTTACGCAAAACTGTTTTTGATGGCATTATCATGTAAAATAACTGCTTTGTTGACAAAATTAGTGAAAACAACTTAAAAAATAGCTGTTACTCTTTTTATCAAGAGGAACACTTAGTTTCTTTAGTAGCCTGGCTAAAATTACCATTGTGATGTTTTTGTACTTAAATGTACAAAGCGAATGTTGCAGGACAGAATAGGTTATTAGGGAACTTCATCCACCATTTGATAACTCCCAGTGGTGGAACATGGTTTGTGGTTTAAGTTTTTATTAATACTAGGGATGTACCGACTATTGATTTGGCCGACTAGGCCGACTACCGACTAGTCGGCGCTTGGGTGGCCGATTAGTCGGCCGACTAGTCGGCTAGTCGGCCAAAACTTAATTTTCGACTAAATTCACATTTTGAATGTCATTTTTGGTCCTTCGAACGCGCTTTTCATGATTTTTTGCAAGTTCAAAGGTTCATGACAATGTTTATATACATTTTCCATTTTTGACAACCGGCTTGGCTTAGTGGGTAGTGATCCTGCCTATGAAGTCGATAATCCTAGGTGGGATATTTATTTCTGTGATAAATACATATTTGTTATTTAGACAAAAAAAATAGGAATTACGAATAGTTACATAATACAACCATAATTTTCAGATGGTAATTTAATTTTGTACTGTTTTTCTATCACTAATGAAGTGCCGACTAATCGGCCCTTTTTGTCGACTAAACGCCGACTACAAATGTGGCCGGATAGTCGGCTTTCCCGACTAGTCGGCGACTAGTCGGTACATCCCTACATTTTATCCCTTAATGTCACTTACATATTGGTCAGAATAGGACAGATATGGTGAGAGGGGATCATGCTTATATCCCCGGCTACCCGTTGAAGATGTAGACCAGTGGTGGGCAAACTTCTTTCATTGGGGGCCAAAATATGTAGGATTTTGAAGGGGCTTGCCAGATTTACGCCAAAAATGCATTTTTACTATAGTGCTGGCCATATCACATACTATTTTGAAAGATTGGTGGCCGGCTGGATATAATCCTTTCGCAGGCTGGACATGGCCCACGGGCTGTAATGTGCCCACCACCGATAGACTATCTGTGTGCTTTTCTCAAAATAGGTGCACCTTCTAGACCAATTTAGCTAGAACCATCCTATGATGTTATAAACGGAATTCTACTATCATAATTGAGGTCATTGAACTTTGCAGATAATTAAAAACAAATTTAGGTACCCTTTAATGTTTACTTAGCAAGAAATTGGCTTAGCTCTTACTCATGACACAATTTACAATATGCTTAATGTGTCTCACAATCATTTAAATTGCCCTTACATAATAAGTTAGTGGTAATTAATAGATAGTAATAATGATGTTTTTCAGTAGCTGTGTTGATTGAGTACTTAAATTACTATAAAATGGTTATTAACACTTGATTATCCTTATTATTGTTCTTTTAAAATGTTATTGGAAGGTTAATATACAAAAGTAAGGAAGGAGGTGAAAATGTAAATAATAAAAAATTGATATTTGCCAGTTGATTTTCGGTAAAGGAAAACTTGTGAGGAATCTAATATAATTTCTAGTTGCCATTATGGTTGGAACGTCAGATGGCAGTCGCTTTCGTGAAACTAGTGCTTACGCCAAATCTTTGGATTAGTTGTCAGATCGGACCCCAGGCTCCCATGAGCCGAGGCGAATGCCGGAATAACGCTAGGAGGATGATGATGAAAAAATACATTTCAGCAGCACCATTTTGCCTCTAAAAATGATCTAGGTAGACATTCCAACATTCACAGCAACCCTATTCTAAAGTAGTTCAACCAAATCTTACATTGTTAGCAAAAAACCTTACAAACACTTCCATGATTGCAAACTTTGAATGAAACCACTAACAAAGGCTAAGGATTTATATAACTTTGAATGGTAACTGTTTTGGCTGAAGTGAAGGCTTGTTGCTAAGGTTCTAGTTTTGGTGAACAAACAAACTTTCACATATTATGCCAAATTGGCTACTTATTTACGCAGTTACATATGTACGCAGTTGTTATGCCTACGACGTAATAAATAAATGTATACATTTAAATGTGATTATAAAAAATCCGTATCTTTTTATAGTGTAAATTCTTGTTAGTATAATGACGACACTGACCTACCTCATTACAGAATATGTTCTCCTATACATTTAGTGATTATAAACTAAACAAACTGTATTAAAAAGCATTGGTTTAACCAAGTCTTGACAAATCAACTAATAAAACTATGTTTTGAAAGTACAATTATGTAAGGAAAGTACATACTAAAAAATTAAAAATAGTAAGAATCGTAGCTCGATTTTTTAGCGTCACCTTTTAAATACTATCATAACTACACTGATGATGCCTAGAAATTTATTTTTCCCCTCACTAGCTCGGAAACACGTGTTTTGTCCTTTAATACCAGCGGGTAAAAACGCATTTTATCTACTAGTGGGTAAAGTAATTTGACCTTGAATAAAGTCAAATTAACTGCTTTAAAATTGATAAAAGTAGGTGAATCTAGTAATAAAGATGATTTACCACCTGTGGAACTACTGGAAGCAGTGATAAACGCATTTTTTGCGTTGTAGTTTCCTCGCTATAGTGAGGGGAAAAATTTTGTGTTACACTCGGGTGCAAATGTATTTTACTTCTCGTGTGTTAAAAAACTCGCAAGTTCAGGATTCTATTCTCGAACCACTCGCTTCGCTCGTGGTTCAACTATAGAATCCTTTCACTTACTCGTTTTACAATTCCACACTCGGCGTTAAAATACAACTTTGCCCCCTTGTATAACAAATAACTATTTTTGTATTGATGTGATATCATGATTTTAAAATAAAGAAATATGTTATCCATACTATCCATCCATACTTCCATACTAATATTATAAATGCGAAAGTAACTCTGTCTGTCTGTCTGTCTGTCTGTCTGTCTGTCTGTTACGCTTTCCCGCTTAAACCACGCAACCGATTTTGATGAAATTTGGAACAGACAATCTTTAGACCCTGAGACAGAACATAGGCTACTTTTTATTTCGAAAAAAAGGGATGAAGGGGTTGAAAAAGAGGTTGAAAGTTTGTATGGGATTTCTTAATTTTAAATGATAAAACCATGAAACTTTATATTTTAGCACTTGATAAGAAATCATTAAACATATATTTAAAGTCACATACAGGTCGAACGCGATTAATTAACATTATTTTTACCTTTAAAATAAACATGGTGGGAAATAAACATTAACTAAAAGCGGGTAGATTATATTTATTTGTCTACCCCGAACATTTATATAAATTAATATCGGGTAGTTTTGTGTTGTTTACATCTCCGGTGACATTTTGCTGGGACGTCAGTCTTCCGCGACCACGGCCAGTGCAACCTGGCCGAAACGTTGGGAAAAAAGGTAAAAATAATGTTAATTAATCGCGTTCGACCTGTATGTGACTTTAAATATGTGTACAAAGCGCGAGAACTTAAAGTGTTATATCATTAAACATCTTGATAAGGGATAGGGATAGGGATAGGGATAGCGATAGGGATAGCGATAGGGAAAGCGATAGGGATAGCGATAGGGATAGCGATAGGGATAGCGATAGCGATAGCGATAGCGATAGCGGAAGCGATAGCGATAGCGATACGGATACGGATACGGATAATATGGGTATCGTTAGCGGAATACGGATAATCGGTCGGCGGTCTCTTACATTCAGTGTGCTCTAAGACGATCGTTGTTTGCTTGCTTGAAGATTACGTTTGCGATAAGTATAAGCAAAATGTAAAAAATTGTAAGGGATAATAGAAAAAAGTACTTTTTACCCACCGATCATAGTGTCGAAATACGGGCTATGTGGGATGTTTATAAAGGTTTCCCCAGCGTATATAGAATTACCTACGCTGTGGACGATGTGTAATATTTCTACAATCATTGCAAGCAAAAGTATTATGTGCAATCGAAATAAGCGCAGATAAATATACCTACAGAGAAATCTACGGTCCCTACGGATCCAAATGAAAATCTTAATGAATACTTTTATTACGCGGGCGAAGCCGCGGGTAAAAGCTAGTTTGTTCTTATAAAACATAAAATCGCGCAAAAATATTGGGAAAATATGATTTTGGCCACTTTCAGGCTGCGAACAGCGCTATCTAATTTAGAATAGAATAGAATAGAAAAACGTTTATTGCAGAAACCAATTTTAAGCCTAAAAGGCCCATACATTTCAGGGGTACACCTTTTAATATGGGCTTTGTCAGTCCAGTATTAAATCGTTCTTGGTATTTGTATAAAAATGACAGTTATTAAATGGCGGAAAAATATTTCAATCATAATGATATCCAATACAACACTATTCAATGATATGATAATGCAACACAACTGGTAGTTATCTGTTTTCTATATATTTCATAATTTAAAGAAAGGTTCTTATCTTCGTATTTTAGCATTAGTAATAATAGTTATTTGTAATACAAGGGGGCAAAGTTGTATTTTAACGCCGAGTGTGGAATTGAAAAACGAGCAAGTGAAAGGATTCTATAGTTGAACCACGAGCGAAGCGAGTGGTTCGAGAATAGAATCCTGAACTTGCGAGTTTTTTAACACACGTGAAGTAAAATACATTGCAAGCGAGGAAACTACAACGCAAAAAATGCGTTTATCACTGCTTCCAGTAGTTCCACAGGTGGTAAATCATCTTTATTACTAGATTCACCTACTTTTATCAATTTTAAAGCAGTTAATTTGACTTTATTCAAGGTCAAATTACTTTACCCACTAGTGGATAAAATGCGTTTTTACCCGCTGCTATTAAAGGACAAAACACGTGTTTCCGAGCTAGTTAGGGGAAAATAGTATTTACGTTCTTTCTTATTAGCATTAGTAATAAATAGTATTTAATATCTTTAGGATCCCTCAAGAATGTTTGTTCTCAGCCATATGGGACATATCTAGTCATTATTAATTGATTTGACCAAGTATCTACATCTGTGTTAACATTTCCTTGGCAATTTCCTCTCTAAAATGCTATATATGATTTAAGAATACATTATAAATCCTCAACTAATTTCCCATGTATATATTTTCCAGCAAATGGAAAGGTTCAAAGTAGTGGAACGGGAGACGAAGACGAAGGCCTACTCGAAAGAGGGCCTCGGCGCCGCGCAGAAGCTAGATCCCGCGCAGAAGGAACGCGACGAGATGTCCGCGTGGCTCGTTCAATCCATAGACGCACTCAACCTACAGGTATAAATGATCAATCGTATAAACGTAGCCACCCGGCTACCTTCGGCGGACTTTCTTGAATGAGGTGTATTGTCACCTAGACCCCGCGCAGAAGGAACGCGACGAGATGTCCGCGTGGCTCGTTCAATCCATAGACGCACTCAACCTACAGGTATAAATGACCAATCGTATAAACGTAGCAACCCGGCTACCTTCGGCGGACTTTCTTGAATGAGGTGTATTGTCACCTAGACCCCGCGCAGAAGGAACGCGACGCCCAACTTACAGGTATTAATGACTATATGTATAAACATAGCCATCTGACTTCCTTCGGCGGACCTTCTTGAATAAGGTGCATTGTTTCGACGACCGATCTGGCTCAGTCGGTAGTGACCCTGCCTGCTGAGCCGCGGTCCTGGGTTCGAATCCCGGTAAGGGCATTTGTTTGTGTGATGCGCACAGACATTTGTTCCTGAGTCATGGATGTTTTCTATGTATATAAGTATGTATTTATCTATTTAAGTATGTATATCGTCGCTTAGCACCCATAGTACAAGCTTTGCTTAGTTTGGGGCTAAGTTGATCTGTGTAAGGTGTCCCCAATATTTATTTATTTATAAAAAAAAAAGAATTGTCGCCTCGATCCCCCGCCGATAAACGCGACGTAATGTCCGCGTGGCTCAATCCATCGATGCACTCAACCTACAGGTAACACTGACCAAACATTGACCTTCTGTCCCTAGTCCCTGTATCTTTATCACTATTGTCGGCTGTCCCCCTCGATATTCCCGCGTGGCTCGGCAGTTCATTAAGACGCTTAACGTACAGGTGGCACTGAGTGCAGGTTTACCCTCTATTCTTGTAAAAAGGGCTATTGTTAGCTCAACCCCTTGTAGAGGAGCGATATGAGCGCGTGGATCGTGCATTCCATTGCCGCGTTCAACTTACAGGTATAACTGACCGCTAATGGTCCTTTTGTTCTTGCTGTAAGGTCTTTTATCAGCTCGGCCGCGCCATAGAGGAATAAGTAAGGGAAGTTGTAACTGCATACATCAGTAAATGCAAGTTATTTGTATTGACATCTAGCGTAATCCACGCGTCAAATAGCTTAAATTATCAGTACCACTATTCGACACTAGGTGCCAACAGTATTGCGTCTGCCAAACATGTAATGACATTTATAACCTAACCACAAAATTAAAATTTTGAAAAACCCCTACAGTGACATAGTAGACCGATTTTCATGAAACATGGCTAAGAACACTCCCGACTAACTCAGCTTTCAGATAAAAAAAACTAAATCTAAATCGGTTCATCCATTCGGAAGCTACGATGCCACAGACAGACACACACACACAGACAGACAAACAGACTGACAGACAGACACACAGATAAACAGACAGACAAGTCAAACTTATAACACCCCGTCGTTTTTGCGTCGGGGGTTAAAAACAGTTTACAACTTATATTACAAGCAGAAGGAATTGAAAACAGAGTACTGACTAATACTAAGTATTTTAATGTTAGCTAATAACCTAACCACAAAATTAAAATTTTGAAAAAACCCCCGACCGTGACCTAGTGGACCGATTTTCATGAAACATGGCTAAGAACACTCCCGACTAACACAGCTTTTAAATAAAAAAAAACCATATCGAAATCGGTTCATCCGTTCAGGAGCTACGATGCCACAGACAGACACACACACAGACAGACAAACAGACAGACACGTCAAACTTATAACACCCCGTCGTTTTTGCGTCGGGAGTTAAAAATTGTTGAGCATTAGACTTTTTGTTCGTCACGACATCTATTGACAAATAGCACTACTGATAATTTTCGCTAGTTGAAGCGTGAATGTTACCATAAATTAAATATAACAAGATCATACCATCCCATACATTAAAATGCGACCGCCTAAGACCGCGCTTACACTCCACCACACATAGATGGCGCCACAAAAAAAATGTCTTGTAGCTTTCGATTATACTTGTAGATGGCGTTAAGTGTCACTTTTGACATAGATTTACGGCTCGGAATTGACACTTAATGCCAATCTACAAATAATCGGTGGCAACAAGGCATTTTTTTGTGGCGCCATCTATGTGTGGTGGAGTGTAAACGCGTTCGTAGGCGGTCGCATTTTAATGTATGGGATGGTATGATCTTGTTATATTTAATTTATGATGTTACTACAAATAACTTGCATTTACTGATGTATGGAGTTACAACTCTTCCCTTATTTATTCCTCTATGGCCACGCGCACAACGCGCCGAGATGTCCGTTTGGTTCGTTCATTTACGGTGGCATGCGCGGATCCAGGGGGGGGTCATGGGGGTCATGAACCCCCCCCCCCCCCTGGAGCCTAAGTTGGCCATACAAATAGACCACGTGACCCCCCCCCCGGGACCTCGGGCCTTTATCACGTGATCCCCCCCCTGGGCACGAAGCTGGATCCGCGCTTGTACGGTGGACTGCACCTACTACGGCTAACCAACGCAAAAACATTTAGAAGCTGGCTTTACGAGTTACTTACTTATTTGCTGACATACAATCTAATATGTGTGACCCTTGATAAAATAATGTACGAAGTTAGCTAGGCCACATCTCGGACACTGGCGATCAAATATATGAAAGAGGCTCGTTCCTAGCACACATTCTAAGCTCGTGTAGGTGAACGCGTACCATGCTTGTGTGAGTGAGATATGACAGGTCAACTGTTCGCGTTTTTGACAGGCGGTAACTGTTAGGTAACCGAGAGGGGGTGGGCGGCGCTTTCAGCGGGGAGCGGGAGTGGCCATACTGTACGATAGTACTCTTTATTATACTGTGGCTAGGCTTAACGCCAAAAGTTTTCGACCTATTACCGTTTGTATACATATAAAGTACCTATGTGTTTTTTTATTATCACAGTTTGGTGGCATAGTGGCGCCACCAAACTGATGTGCTAATTGTTTTCGTCAATGTGTATTATTTTCATCGAGCACCTAATTATCTCTTATCGTGCTGTTTGTTTTTTTTTTATTTACTATCTCATAAAACTGTAACCTATAATTACTTTCTGATTATCTTTACACCACAAAGCTTTTTTTTAAATATATATGTTTATGGCCCCGTGTGGCGACTGATTAGGAATCTCAATACCCCTTCTCCCTTGGGTGTCTTAGAAGTCGACTATGGCATTATGGGTTTAATTGTGATGTGGATGGACGGGCTAGAAACCTGTCACTGCTATATTACGATCTCGTTATTTTTTAATTGCTTAATTCTCCAGCACTAAAATTTGAGCAGTTTCATGTGCTGTGCCTACTCCTTTTGGGTATAAAGCCGTGTATAGTTTATCTATGAATGTGTAGGTTATGTATATATCGCAGAAACTACACCAATAACCACGTGTATCACCTCAATTTTCCTACCCATGACCTACCCTAACATAGTCTATTTCTACTTGCAGGTTGACCAGTTCGAGTCAGAGATCGAGTCGCTGCTGGTTGGCAAAAAGAAGCGGCTGGACAAAGAGAAACAGGATCGCATGGAGGAGCTCAAACAGAAGCTAGAGAAGCACCGCTTCCACATCAAGAAGCTCGAAACCCTGCTGCGCATGCTAGACAACATGTCCGTTGAAGTTGAACAGGTAACAACTACATATTTATCACTCATAGACTAATAGAAGTAGGATCGCATGGAGGAGCTCAAACAGAAGCTAGAGAAGCACCGCTTCCACATCAAGAAGCTCGAAACCCTGCTGCGCATGCTAGACAACATGTCCGTTGAAGTTGAACAGGTAACTACTACATATTTATCACTCATAGACTAATAGAAGTAGGATCGCATGGAGGAGCTCAAACAGAAGCTAGAGAAGCACCGCTTCCACATCAAGAAGCTCGAAACCCTGCTGCGCATGCTAGACAACATGTCCGTTGAAGTTGAACAGGTAACTACTACATATTCGTCACTGGTAGAAAAAGAGAAGCAGGATCGCATAGAGGAGGTCAAACAGAAGCTGGAGAAGTACCGCTTCCACATCAAGAAGCTTGAAACCCTGCTGCGCATGCTAGACAACATGTCTGTTGAAGTTGAACAGGTAACTACTACATATTCGTCACTGGTAGAGAAAGAGAAGCAGGATCGCATAGAGGAGGTCAAACAGAAGCTGGAGAAGTACCGCTTCCACATCAAGAAGCTTGAAACCCTGCTGCGCATGCTAGACAACATGTCTGTTGAAGTTGAACAGGTAACTACTACATATTCGTCACTGGTAGAGAAAGAGAAGCAGGATCGCATAGAGGAGGTCAAACAGAAGCTGGAGAAGTACCGCTTCCACATCAAGAAGCTTGAAACCCTGCTGCGCATGCTAGACAACATGTCCGTTGAAGTTGAACAGGTAAGAACAGTTAAAATATCCATCATTCATAAACTAGAAGGCACTGGGTGAAGAAAGGGACCACATGGAGACCAAATAAAAGCTAGAGAAACACCGCTTCCACATCAAGAAGCTTGAAACCCTGCTGCGCTAGACTACATGATATATGTCTGTTGAAGTTGAACAGGTAGATTTATTCACTCATTGTCAAAATCAATCTAATAGGCAAGGACAAACAACACATTTACTGTGCGAGTGTGATTAGGAGGTTGCCTACCCACCAAATGGTCTAGTTATAAGTTATAGAGGAGCTTCTGAAATGAGTCCAAAATGTTATTATCATTTGTATAACTTTAGAAGAGCTATTGGAATAAACTTTACAACCGGAATCCTGAAACCACATCTTTTGTTTTGAAAACCGCATGCCTTATCGATAACTAGTCTGTTGCTCCCTACATATTACATGCTAAAGTACTGTATTGTCAACTAGTACAAACAAATATAAAAATAAAAATCAATTAAACATATTCAGTAAACTGATTTGATATTCTTTCGTTCATGTTTTCTCAAGTTTATAACCATAGACTTACATTATTAAAAACTTTAGCTACTTACTTACTGCGATGGCTCAGCGACCCGAAGTGGATCTTGGCCTCCGACACTAGATTCCGCCATTCGCTCCTATCCTGTGCAATCTGATGCCACTCAGTCACTTGAAGGTCACGCAGGTCTTTCTGGACCTCGTCGATCCATCGGTACCTGGGCCTTCCGACCGGCCGTTTTTCAGTAGATCGCCACAAGTGAGCTCTTTTGGCCGCACGATCCTCTCCCATCCTCTCCACATGGCCGAGCCATCGCAGACGAGAAGCTTTACTCTCGCCGATGACGTTGGGCTCGCCCACTAGCTCTTCCACCTCCAAGTTCTTCCTGACTCTCCAAGAGCCATCCTCTCGTCTCGTAGGGCCTAAAATCTTTCTGAAGATCTTCCGCTCTGCCACTAAGAGCTTATTCTCCTCCTTCAGGGTCAACGTCCAAGCTTCGCATCCATATACCAAGATCGGCCTTATCACGGTCTTGTAAATCCTGATCTTGGTTCTTCTGCTGATGAGCTTGGACGTTAATATTTTGTGAAGGGCTGCTGAGCATCTTAGGGCATTCTGGATACGGATGTCGATTTCGTCTTCTCTCTGGTTGGTGTCAGTTATCGTGCAACCGAGGTACTTGAATGATGATACGCGCTTGTAGCAGTTCCCGTTAATGGTTATCCCGTCTCGGCGTCGTACCATTCTCCGTCTTTGCATGTGTAGATACTCCGTCTTCTCCAGACTGATTCTAAGCCCCACTTTTCCACCCTCCTCATCCAGAGCTTGTGCCATTTTTTGAACGTGCTCTTTAGTTTCACCTAGTAAGGCCAGATCGTCGGCGTATCCTACTATTTTGTGTCGGCCGTTCAACTCAACTCCCCCGTCATCGTCATACACTACGACTTTTCGGATGACGTACTCGAGTATCAAGTTGAACAGCAAGGGTGAAAGAGCATCGCCTTGTTTGAGCCCTGTAACGACATCAAACTCCTCCGTAAGGGTGCTACCCACTCTAACCCGCATTTTGCTTACTTGAGTGGCAACTTTGGTCATTCTGACTAGCTTGTCAGGTATGCCTAAGGTCTTGAGTATTTGGTAGAGAGCTTCCCTGTCGACGCTATCATAGGCTTTGGTAAAGTCAACGAACAATGAGTGAATGTCCCGGCCAAACTCCCATCTTTTCTCCATAAGCTGCCTTAGGAGAAAAATCTGGTCTACAGTGCTCCGGTTACGGCGAAAGCCACACTGGTAGTCTCCGAGTGCTGATTCTGCATATGGTTCTAGACGACCCAGAAGTATGTACGAAAGAATTTTGTATGCCGTCGGAAGCAGCGCAATCCCCCTATAGTTTGCACACTTTCTCCTCGAACCTTTCTTGTGTATGGGACATATAACACCCAGGTTCCACTCCTGTGGTTGTTTTTCGTCATTCCAGATCTTAACAATTATCTCATACAGTCTAGACTGCACTGCCCCTCCCCCATATTTCCATATTTCTGCTGGTATACCATCAACACCCGGACACTTATTGTTCTTAAGCCTCATTATCGCCTTTCTCACCTCTTCAAAAGTAGGTATTTCAGTTTGTGTACTGTGTGAAGTATCCTCTGGTACATTAATGTCAGTTTCAACAGGTGGGCAGTTGAGTAACCCTTCAAAATACCGTCGCCACTCATTTCGCATCTCTGATGGGTCTGAGATGAGGTTTCCTGCATCATCTTCAAGGAACTGGACTGTTGGTTGATAGCCTTTCTTGACCGCCCTTACTTCCTGGTAAAATTTCCTGCTCGCATTTGATCTCATTAACGTCTCTACTTGGCTCAGTTGGTCTTCTAGATGTTTTCTTTTGCACTGCCTGATCAGGTTCCTTAGGAAGTTGCGCTTCTCAGTGTATTCGATCTCCCATTTGTGGTCTTGTAGCGACAGTGCCCTGAGTCTCCGCTTTTCTTCCATTGCCATGTCACACTCCTTGCTCCACCACTTCCGCTTCTTGCAACTTCCTCTCTTTCCTATCACCTTCAGTCCAACCTCCCTAACGGTGTCCCTTACTTCTACCCAAGCCTCGTCCACATCGTCTTGCGCCTCTAAACCATTAAATCTATTATGCAGCTCAAGCTGAAAAGTCCTCCGTGCAGCTTAAAAACTTTAGCTATCTAAATAAAATCAGTAAATTATCCTAACCAAACATTATTTTTATAAACTCTTTCTATCATTCACATATGTCTAATTCACTTTTTTTCTAAATTTCAGATAAAAAGGATCAAAGACGACGTAGAATACTACATAGACTCATACCTAGAACCCGGATTCGAAGAAAACGAGTACATATATGACGATATCAACGGTTTGGACGACATAGAGTTAAGCGGCGTTGGGCTACCATCCTCCGCGACCACGGACTCGAATAGTAATGAGTCTAACGGCTCCCCCACTAGCATTATATCAGGTACTTATACTATATAAACATAGTTATATGCTTAAAAGAGAGTATAATTATATGTGTCGCTTAACTTCAAAACTGGGTAAATCCATTCTGCTATAAGGTTGATTATCTTTCAGATCATATTATATTTTTTATATATTCAAACTTAAAGCAGAATGGATTTACCCAGGTTAAAAATTAAGCGACACATATGACGATATCAACGGTTTGGACGACATAGAGTTAAGCGACGTTGGGCTACCATCCGCGACCACAGACTCGAATAGTAATGAGTCTAACGGCTGCCCCACTAGCATTGTCAGGTAATTATAGTAAACTAGCTTTTGCTCGCGGCTTCGCTCGCGTTAGAAAGAGACAAAAAGTAGCCTATGTCACTCTCCATCCCTTCAACTATCTCCACTTAAAAAATCAATACGTCGCTCCGTTTTGCCGTGAAAGACAGACAGACAAACAGACACACACACTTTCCCATTTATAATATTAGTATGGATAACATAGAAGTTGGTGAAGAGTAGGTACTCTCTTACACCACAACAACGATTTGCATGATACATATATACTGAGTGGAGTTAGTAGTTAGTAGTCTACCGTCCTCCGCAATCACAAACTCCAGATATTTTTTTATATTCAAAACTAATCCGCTACTTACCATATTGGGATAGGTAGGTCTGGTTTTTCCACAATGCTTTTCTTCGCCGAAAAAACAGCTAGTAAATATTGGATTGATTATATTTCCCATTTGTGGCCTGAAGACGAAATCTATCTACATCATATCTGCCACTACCCATTTCGTATAATCTGACAAATTTTCAAAATTAAGTTTTGTAATTTACTCTATGGAAATTTTTAAATAGTAGTAAACAAGCACGTAATCGTTTGGGTCGTTGAGCCATTGAGATAACGATACGTAATCCAACACACGTACAGTACAGTAAGTAACAAAGTTGGAAGTTTCGCAGTTTATTACTATATTTCAATGCCACTGAAGTTCAAAATCGAAATACAAATTACAGTACGACTAATTATTCAAACGTGTATTTTGGCACGGACTCTGTTGATCGGAAACTGTCAACGCCTCTGGGTGGCATGGCAAAATTGGCAAAGTTTCCAAAAGTAACCTTTCTCACTATATTATTTTGGGAGCTTTTCTTGAATTTCTATAAAAATGATAAGTCAAGTTTTAGAATAGAATAGAATGAATATTTATTCGAGAACACTCTTACAAATTATGTAATATTATTCTCAGCACCATCATTTACTCGTCATTTCTCGTTTCAGGAACAAGTCCCATTCCGTCTCCCACGTTAGAAGTCCACAACCACTCCACAGATTCCATAGACATTGAGAAGAAAAAGAAAGAAGAGGTCATAGCGAAAGTGAGTACCATAGACATTTTCTTTTATTATTTAAGATTATATTCTATATATTTAGTTTAAAATGTGGAGTATTGATTTTCCAAATTGATTATATTGTAGGTTTTGGGTTCGAAGCTGATTATTTTTTTAAATCTTCCTATTTAATCTATTGATTGGAAGAAAGTGTGAATACTGAAAGCTCAATGTAATATTCTATTACTTGAAACCTAGTTGCTTTCAAAATAAGTCACTAGATTTGAGTTACGAATAGATTAAAACACAGAAAAAAAGTATAAATATATCACAACAGCATGTCAGTCTCAATATGATGGTCTGTAGTGTATACAATATGTGTCTTCACTTCACACTTTCCGTCTGTAACAGAGTGAAGCAATTCCATCAGAATCTACGTGCCTCTTCCGAGGCAAACGCACGCCGTAATGCCTCGGGCGAGGTATAATGACTCACATAAAGCGAGGTATCGATAGGCAATTTCCTCGCGCGGCCGAGTCAGCACGGGCGTGTTGTTCGGCTGAGCAACCTGCCTCGACCGAGGCTCGTCTATATTATTATACGTTCACCTCGCGAGCAGGCGACTTGCCTCGCTCTGCGTGAAACCAGTTAATAAGGCCTGATTTAGACGGCTTGCGAATTCGCATGCGATTTTAGTTACAGGGGCTGTTGAGGTTTAATACAATTTTGCAAAGCCATCAAATACCGCAATGTAATAAAACTCGTATGCTAGTTCTCGTACCGTCTAAATGGGCCCTAAGGTTAGGCTGCGAACCCAAAGCCGCTCGGCCCTCGTGTAAAGGTGTGTGTATATTTGCAGCCGGTAAAGCCACTGCCGCTGCGGGCGGCGAGCAGCGTGGTCAATAATAGCACGTCACTCGTTAGTTCCTTGCTCAATAACTCCGCCGCCTCCACCAATAGGTCAGTCCACTGACTTTTATTACTGCTGTACAAGTGCTATAACAACATTCACGATATTTCAAGGCTCATATGTGACTTTTACAATCAAAGGGTTGTCAGTTATCTGTATAATTGATTTTATTTTGAAGCTATTGCGGCAGTAGCGCCTTATCAGGTCCATTTTTTTCAAAGTTGTCCACCCCACTTTTTTTTGGATTTGGAAATTTTCATATTATTTCCACTCAAAATCGCTAGCTCTTTCAATCCTAATAGGAGAAAAAAAGTGTCCCAAAATTTTTTTCCCATTCCGTTACCATATTGTCATACATTTTGTATGGCGGTAACAGAATGGAAGGTCTGAAAAATGTATGGAAATCTTGGGACAATTTTTTTCTCTTATCAGGATCGAAAGACCTCGTGATTCTGAGTATGAATAGCGTAAAAAATACCCATGTTACAAAAAAAGTGGGGTGGACAACTTTGAAAAAAAATGGCCCATCAACATCCGACAATAAGTAAAGTACCCCTTTGATCGAAAATGGCATATATATGGAGACGAAATCGGCCAAGCTGAAGGTTATCCGTTAGGCACTGGTCCCACCAAAAGCGCCGATACCTCATCTCTGGAACCAGTGCCGTAGGATCAGTTTGCCGGAAAATATCAACCTATCAGTTAATATACTAGGGAACAAATCAAATTATTTTGTTGAATATTTTTTGATTTGTTTTTTTCAAGTAGTCACACTACTATATATAAAAAAAACAAATAAAAAAAAAAATTCAACAAAATAATTTGATTTGTTCCCTAGTATAGATGACAGCACCATCTCTCTCGCTATATCGTAATCCTGCAAAGGATTCATATAGGAGGTGCAAGCACTAATTGCTCGCCTTTAGAGTTGGTCAAAAGGCGCCTAGCCTTATCAGAGATAACATACACTAGAGAAATTTCGTCGGGTACCACGGCGGGCGTGTGGTCTAGTGGTAAAAACGTTAGCCGCGTAAGCTGAAGACCCGGGTTCGATTCCCGGCTCGGCCACCAGTGGGCCTTGCCGTTTCTTCTTTCGTGTATGATATCTATTTCAATTTATACTATCAGTTAATAATAAAACCGGGGTTTAAAAACTGTTACGTTACATTGTCCCTTACCATTAGCCGAAATCGAATGTTTTTACGAACAATTTGTCAGCGTGTTCCTATGGTCAGAGGCAATGTGGAAAGTTCGAGAACGTCATATTTACGATAAAAAAAGTCATGAACGTGAATTTTGTTATTGCACCTAAATGCGGCATTTTGGTAGATTCGTATTAGACTGAAACAATTATTTTCAAAATGTTTATTCAATTTATTTTATTTAGTAGCTTGCTCGGTTTTTATATAAATTTACTTTTGACATCTCATGTTTTATTATGAATTGTTTTTGGCTAATATGTAAGTAGAACACGTTTATGATTGTGTTGCACATTTCGTAGACTGATAAATTTGCACATTTATAAAATATTACAACAATATTGAGTCATAGTTTTTGTAGCCTTCGGTGCAGTTTGACAAAAAAACGTAGAAATAAAAAAAGTGACGACATTGCAGTGTTATACCTTTACAAACCTATTTATATAAACAAAATGGGGTAATATTGTCAAATTTTAATTTTCACCTTTTTTATCAAACTATAACAGTTTCTTATTTATATGGCATTGCGTGACGTATATTCCGATTTCTATTTGAAGTCAACTTTCTGTATCTATATAGATGGTGCCATTGCCATCGCCATCATAGTTTGCCCGTAGTTTCAAGTTTAATTCTATATTATGTCGGGTTAAAAGTCTTTCAAGTCTGTCATCAATAAAGCTGCTTTTCTGGCCACTCAATTGCCTTTGATTCTGTTATTACGATTTTGACTGGTTATATTTGACACAATATAACAAAAATACAAAATGGTCCCGACGGAAGACCAGCGCTGACTCTCGGGTCAGCATTTATGCTGAGTCGGGACCATTTCGTGATAACTTATTTGTTTAATTTATTTAAATTGTTGTTTCTGTTTTTGTACAGTCGCCGGCATAAATAAGTGATGATTTATGTAGCTTGTCACTCTAACGTTGTATTTGAAATTTCATACGAAATTGTTAACGGATTAAAAGCGACAAGGTATAGAAATCATCATTTATTTATGCCAGTGACTGTACTTGTGTATCTTCTTAGTTATCACGAATAGATAATTGATCGATCGGCATATATAATCGATACAAGCTACGATGGCCCCAATCAAAAATCGACCGGTCGATCCCATCGAACAACTCAGTGGCATGGTGTGTAGGTTTGAATACTAAAGTGTGGTTTCCCGTAGCATAAACAATACGGGCGTGTCGGGCGCGTCCACGCCCAGCAAGCCGCCGCCCAGCCCGCCGCACCACGCGCCGCACGCGCTGCCACACGCGCCGCCGCACCGGCAGCCTAACAACACCGGTGAGTTGTACCATTCTACATATATCTTATGGGACAGCTTCGTTGTAAAAATCAGAGGCCCTGACGCGAACTCGCTAGGTGTTACCTTCTTGTCTCACTCACTTGCAAAATGTCAAGTGCGACAACACGCCCGATGTGATGAGCCGGGTCCGCACAGAGCGTGGCACGTCGCGAGGCGACTTCCTTGTGCGGCAAACGTATGTGCGTTTTGTTTAGTCGAGCGATCTGTCTACATTGAACGTTTGCCTCGCGACGTCCTTCGCTCTGTGTATACCTGGCTATTCAATATGTCCCTAAAGTTCTTGACGTTGGCATTAACTGGGTTCACATAGCAGTGTCACGAATTTCTTTCTGATTACAGTCAAGATATTAAATATAGATGCGGACAAAGTGCTAAAATAACGTATCCACAACCTCAACGCATAAGCAATAGAGTCGTGTATATATATTGTCCGCATCTATGTATATTTCAGCAGTTCTTAAAAAGTTTGTACAAAAATTAAGGAAACAGTGAAATTTGTTTTTTTTTATTCCTTTTTTAGGGTTCCGTAGTCAACTAGGAACCCTTATAGTTTCGCCATGTCTGTCTGTCCGTCCGTCCGTCCGTCCGTCCGCGGATAATCTCAGTAACCATTAGCACTAGAAAGCTGAAATTTGGTACCAATGTGTATCTCAATCACGCCAACAAAGTGCAAAAATAAAAAATGGAAAAAAATGTTTTATTAGGGTACCCCCCCCCCCCCCCTACATGTAAAGTGGGGGTTGATTTTTTTTTTTCATTCCTACCCCAACGTATGATATATTGTTGGATAGGTATTTAAAAATGAATAAGGGTTTACTAAGATCGTTTTTTTATAATATTAATATTTTCGGAAATAATCGCTCCTAAAGGAAAAAAAAGTGCGTCCCCCCCCTCTAACTTTTGAACCATATGTTTAAAAAATATGAAAAAAATTACAAAAGTAGAACTTTATAAAGACTTTCTAGGAAAATTGTTTTGAACTTGATAGGTTCAGTAGTTTTTGAAAAAAATACGGAAAACTACGGAACCCTACACTGAGCGTGGCCCGACACGCTCTTGGCCGGTTTTTGTTCCCAAGATTGATTTTATGAATAGAGTATCTATATTTTCTTAATTATAACAATTATGTTACGAAAGTCGACTTATATCAGTAGAAGTTGGTAACAAAATAGGATCAATTAAAATTTGCTGACGTGGCTATGTACAAACTTTTTGAGAACTGCTGATTTAATACCTTAACTCATATAATATAATAGAGTTATTTCTTTAGGAAGTCATAGATAATCATAACCTCTGTTGACTTATAGAATTAATGAGTCCTTTTGAAAAGACCTCAACTGTACTAGAGTTTTTAGATCATTCTGTCTTACTAACGTGTTTATTTCATAAGGCATATAAATGAACATGAGTAGATAGATAAATATAACGGTGAATATGTACGCACGTCAGCCGTGGCGCTGGCGGAGTACTTACCTTCAGAAGCGCCGTCGCCCGCGCTCACGCCCGCGCCCGCGCCCGCGCCGCCGCTGGAGCCGCGCGTGTACAGCGCCAGTGAGTGCCACCGATGCTGTGCTACACCGGCTGACAGGACAAGGCGACTAATACTTGACAAATTCATGAAAATAAATCAGGGGCCCATTCCTCAAAACTGAAAGTTACAATTTACGAGCGGAAGTCTCTTTCCGACTTGGCATATTAGACATTGACTGCCGCTTGTAAATTGTAACTTCGAGAAATGGGCCCCGGCCGGTAGCAGAAAACATCGAAACCGTTAAAGGAAACATAATCAAAAGAAACTTTAGTTTTGACAATGGTTAATTTGGAATCTCAAATACGTCACATTTGCAAAATTTATCTGATGCGGTCGCATCTAACATGCCTCTATTTTCAAAAAATGGTAAAGAGCATCGTCAGGTATTTTTGAGCACCTTGGTATATTTGATGGCGACACTGACTTCACAATTGTCCAAATTTCACCCAATAGTCATGAAAGTATTAAATATTTAAAATCTTTGTCCTGTCAGATGGTTCATGTTACAAAAACTGCCTTGAAAAGAGGACTTTTAAAAGCACAATTTTTTTGTTGGCTATGCGTATATAGTTCAAACACGTAGTTGAGTAGTTTTTTTAATGCACGATTCATGGTTAATTTTTTACTACACGCCAAAGCATGCTAAGATTTTTTTTATTTGTTTTTATTTTTAACCCCCGACGCAAAAACGACGGGGTGTTATAAGTTTGACGTGTCTGTCTGTCTGTCCGTCTGTCTGTCTGTCTGTTTGTCTGTCTGTCTGTGTGTGTGTCTTTCTGTGGCATCGTAGCTCCCTAACGGATGAACCGACTTAGATTTAGTTTTTTTTTGTCTGAAAGCTGAGTTAGTCGGGAGTGTTCTTAGCCATGTTTCATGAAAATCGGTCTACTATGTCGCAGTCGGGGGTTTTTTTATAAACTATATTTTTCCGATATAGTCAATTGAAAACATTACAAGATAGATAGAATACTCTTTATTGGCACACCTCAGCAAAAGATACAGTGGAGACAAAACAAATGATTATAAATAGAGGCAGACAACAGGCGGTCTTATCGCTAAAGAGCGATCTCTACCAGACAACAACCTTTGGGTAGCGGAAATAAAAAACATAATCAAAAAGATACCTATAGACAAGATCAAACGCTCACATTTTATTAGTAGAAAATTGCTCATGATGTGTCGCTATTTGTTATCAGACTCTTTACTTCATAGACTAAAATGTGATCGACTGTGACATCAAGTATGATACCTGTCCAGTTAATAGAACCTTGGGAATGACAAGTTCTCGATATAACTAGATATACAGGGTGCCCGGTAATTAATGGACAACCTTTTATCCACCAAGAGGGCACCTTATACTGGTCCAGAAAATCGACTTTAAGGTTTAGTAAAAATCGCCTGGTTTTCGAGATTTTCACACTTTTTAAAATTTCAATGGATATTAATGGACAACCTTTTAACCACCAAGAGGGCACCTTATAGTGGTCCAGAAAACCGACATTAAGGTTTAGTAAAAGTCGCCTGGTTTTCGAGATTTTCACACTTTTTAAAATTTTAGGTAGTATTAAAATTTTAAAAAGTGTGAAAATCTCGAAAACCAGGCGACTTTTACTAAACCTAAAAGTCGATTTTCTGGACCAGTATAAGGTGCCCTCTTGGTGGTTAAAAGGTTGTCCATTAATTACCGGGCACCCGGTATACTTTATATAAGTTTTATAATTTAAGTGTTTGAATAAATAGGAAACACACACTTATCCATCCGCAGACTAGTTATATCGAGAACTTGTCATTCCCAAGGTTATGATAACGTCCGTATCGATGGCCTTAGAGTTATTTACGGAAGTGTGACGTTACAGTACGCAATACTGTTCTAGCTTAATCGGATAAGTTACAAGTAAACACAGTTCATTATAGAAAAACAATATCTTAAAAAAAACGGTCTTGACAGGTATTAATGTCATAAATGTCGTATTACCTTGACAAGCGCTGACAGCGCTTACGCACAAGAAAAGAGATAAAAATAGTACCTAATTTTCCAATCGAATTCACTATCAGCTGTTTGAAAAACGTGTTAAACTAAGTTTAGAATGTTAAATTCCAAGATAAAAATGCAATTAGGTAGGTGTAACGAATTATAAATAGTATTCGTGATTCATACCCGCGCTATCGAACATCTCTAGTTATCCAGCTCGCGTTATCAGCATTGTTTACAAATAAACAACGTTATCGCCGCGTGAATGGCGACTCGCCACTTTACAATGTTACACCGTCCGCCATTGGCCGCGCGCCAATCCCCGCCGCGCTGGGCGCGCGCCAGCGCCCCGACAAACAGTCGCCTCCCGTCCTCCGACCGGCCAGCATCTAATTAGAAAAAAAAATAAAAGAAAAAAAAACATGATTTCCCGCCTAAATACCGGATAGATTAAAAATATGGACGATGGTAAATAAGTTTCGTGTGTGCATGAGTTTTTGACGGTGTTGCGCGGATATGTGGTATGTTTTCGATGTGTTGCGTACATAGTTTTTTTTCGTTGTGTTTTTCAATAGTTTCTATGCAAAGTGGCTCGTTATGTAATTGTGTTTGTGATTGTTTAGAAGCTATACGCGATGTCGTGTAGTTATCGCTAGTTAGTCTTTGTTTGTGAGTTATCGCGTCCACGTGGAAGACAAAGGACTATATTGCTTTCATTTACGTACATCAGCCCATTATAGATGTGACGATGTTTTGTGACGACATTTGGACTTGAATGGCTAAAAACAGAACGGAATCCGGAACAATGTTTCTTAACTTCTGAATAATATTTAAAACATAAATGTTTTTTGAAGAAGTCCTTGGTAGAAAACGGAAATAGGAAAAATACTGATGTCATTAAATTATTACGAATAATGTTACTTTTAGTCTTTATTGCTTTGAAATAACTACCATTGTGCCTACGCATAATCCTCCATATTCTGTTTTAATATCCAATAAACATCAGTTTATGACACCAGGCAGGCAATTATAGTCGCGCGATAAATGATAAAAACATCTGGCCGTCCCTATCGCACTTACAAATAGTGCGATAGAGACGGCCAGATATTTTATCGTCTATCGCGCGACCATGCTACCCGTGCAAGGCATTAATTATATTATACTGTCTTAAATCACTCGCTGCGCTCCAAATCTAGATGTAAACAAGTGCAATGACTTGTAAACCGAACGTAAATAAATACTCGAGAAGTGGCACATTGTCGTCAATCAACTAATGAGTCACTTGTCTTTGGGACTACTGAATTCTTCATTTTATCGATACAGATATCTAATTATAACGAAGTAGGCCGTTGCAATATCAAATGCTGTTTATTATCACTCCCCGTTTAAGTTTGAACTACATGTTAAGCCTGTAAAGGTGCAATTTCAATAACAAACTTACCAACGTGACAGGCGGATACGTTGCATGCGTTGCCATGGCAACCTACATGTAAACAACACGTGCTTTATGAAACATGCATAAGAGGTTAGAAGTCGTAAAACTGAATAGCTAGTTCAATTATATTGTGTACTGTTAACCTTGTTAGTCTTATTACGGTGACTTAGGGTTTACTTATAGCCGTTTTGCGTTTGAAAAATATGCAATTTCAGTCTGTTGTATCCTAAATAATAAATATAAACAGATACATAGCTTTCTAAAGCCCAAGGTCCTACTTAGGTATTCAGTTCGATATATTGAAATCATGTTTGGAACAAAGTTGCATTTCAAATATTTAAAAATACAGATGAACTAGCGTTAATTCGCGTTCAGAAACATGTTTCATTTTGGAGACCCGTCATCAGGCATGAATGATCGCCTAGACCTGATGACGGGTCTCCAAAATGACTCGAAACATGTCGCTGAACGCGATGTATTAAATGTGAGTACATCCGTATATTTAATACTAGCTTTTGCCCGCGGCTTCGCTCGCGTTAGAAAGAGACAAAAAGTAGCCTATGTCACTCTCCATCCCTTCAACTATCTCCAAGGACCATTTAATACTAGACTGATATAGCCCATACAAAAAAGCGTACCCCTGAAAAAAGCTTAGTTTTTGCTTTAAAACTAGATGGCGTTGTTTCGTAACCCGGGAGTGGAAAAAAACATATTTTCACACATATTTTTACTTGTTTTTATATTATACTATGAATAACTATCAAAAAACTTTATTTTAATATCAAAATATTGGCTCAAAACACAATTTTTACAAATTATATTTTTTGGTCGGCCTCGACGTAGTTGTGATCGCTTCGCTGGCTAAGTTTGTTCGCATGTTGTCTAATTATTGCCAAATAAAATGACTAGATGACGTTGGTGGACTAGGAAAATGTCACATCCGTTTCGTTGTTCATTAATATAATATACTTAGTGATAATAAACCTATATGTTGAGCTCAAATACGTTCAACAAAACGCAATCATTGTGCCAACAGATGTGACATCTGACATCCATGTCACATCACAAATGTCATTGTATGATTTATTGAATATTCATAATATATGGATATTAAATATTTTAGAATCGCAGCAGCAATGCGAGTAGAGATACAGAATTAATAACTGTATAAATTAATAATTGTATGACCAATGACCTCATACATAAAATTACCAGTTTAGGTGACAGAAGGCGAATCCAATTTGTAAACATTAAATGTGCTAAGGAAAAGAATCTTTCCGATTTTCAACGGGACACGGCTGAAGGGGCGAGCTGGTTTCGACTGCGCCCATGCATCTCAATTGTCCAGAAAGTTCATTCGAAGATCATTTTGCTTATAATAATCTGAGTAATCACAGTGAATGGTTTGACAGTATTTCAGCTAACATGTAGAGAGACTTGCTAGCTTCGTCGGTCAGGCTTCGTCTTGGACACAACGCGGATAGTTAGGCCGCCAGGTGTGGCACTTTGGATTACGTTTTTATAATAAATTAATGATAGTTTGTATTGTTTTGGTAATATATTTTCTACTCGTATACTACTCGTTTGGTACTCGTATAAACCTAAACTGAGATAATAAATGAATAAAAGGAAATAATTAGTGAAACTCTGACATAAGTAATAATTAATGAGACTAAATGCGTTTTCACATTATCCGATCCGATATCGGATGTAGGACTGATACCCCATACATTACAGGCGCTATCTTGGATTTTTTCCATTTAAATCCTTCCGACATCCGATATCGGATCGGATAATGTGAAAACGGACTAAGACAATAGATACCTTGTTAGTGTTATATACCTATGCCTATGTATATCCCACCAAAAACATTCTGTAAAAAATAGCCGTCTCGATGGAGCTGCTTGTTTATCTCTAAAAAGTAATGAAATCTACATAAAGTTCCTTACTGCGATTTCTTTATTATTATAGTTAACTAGCCTTTGCCCGCGGCTTCGCTCGCGTTAAATTCGAAAATCTCTCCACAAACTTCCATCCTCCATTCTAAGGAAGTGGGGGGATATAAAAAGAGACAAAAAGTAGCCTATGTCACTTTCCATCCCTTCAACTATCTCCACTTAAAAAATCACGTCAATACGTCGCTCCGTTTTGCCGTGAAAGATGGACAAACAAACAGACACACACACTTTCCCATTTATAATATTAGTATGGATGTTGTGTGACTTGGCCGTTGAAGTGTAGCGGTGCTGGCGACAGATTGGTGCAATGGTGTCATGGAGCACCTGGTTATAAACTTCTTTATACCCTTGTGTATAAAGAAGTTTATAAGTTTCATATTCGATGGTCCGAGCTAAGGTTCGTAAAGCCATGAAGCCGAGCTGATAATCATTGTCGCTAAACGCCGATCGAAACGCAGTCTGAAGTGGGTGATAAACGTACGATACGAGCAGGTATGCGTACTTATGGCTCGACGACCTTTTTCGATTGTGTGTCACCGTAAGTACGCGTAAAAACCGCTGCGCATAGTAGTCGACCATCCAACGCGTACTTGCTCGTACGCCTATCACCCACTTGACGTCGCGCCAACACTTTATGGAAAAAGCGGGTTTTCGACAACTACCAATAAGATTTTAGACATTCAAAAATCTTCAATAATACTCAACTGTTTCGGTCGCACTCGTTCAAATATAGGATAGGATTGGTATGAGCGAGACGGTCAGGAGATTGATTGTCAACATGATATCTATCATAAACACCGTTCGAAATGGCCTCATTAAAATCTAAATTTTAAATATATTGAAAGTAATATTACTAATCATTGACGTCACGCTCAAAATGAAAGAGATAGAAAATTTGACAGTATGGTACTCTTTTGCATGATTGTCATAATTCAAAATAAGAACGATGGCTTGCGTTGTAAACAGGGACTGAAACATGACACGGGCCCCTAGCGTCATCTATATACTTTTCACTGTATCACTTGTAATGCCGTTGAACTACCGCGTGCGTATTTAAAAAAAAAACGACATTTTTATTCAAATGACACTCTTAGTGACATCTAGTGACATAGATTTACGGCTGCCAACGGGGTACGGTATTTAGTATGGACTCTGCTGGTCCTTTATAATCGTCCTTGGAGTAAGGATTTTATGCTTATGTAATCAAATCTAGCAGTCTAGTATGCATTTATATTGCCCTGGGGTAATAGTGACTGGGGGACAACTTCAACTACATTGCTCCCCAGTCGATATTGCTCCAGTCCTTGTCACCTATGATTTTCCAGCATCACAATGATTTATATCTGTTGTCCATTTCGCAGTTATATCACGCGTGTATGGTAAAGCGCATAAAATAAGTAATTTATATCGATTCGCTATACACGTGCAATCGTGCATGCGTGCGCTTAATAGAATTATGTGCTTTAATTCGTTCTTGTGCATCGGACGTGATTTGCGGCCTTACTACGAGTGAATTGATAGTTTTCGTGTTATGTGTGTATATGTATGATATGCTACTTAAATTTTTCTAATTAATATTCGCGGCTAGACACGAAGAACTTAGAACATTTTACAGTGTATTTCTGATCTAGTTTTGCTTGTAAGGGCATTTTCAGAAATTGGAACACAATCAGAGTCGGTTTTTAACAAAAAGTTTAATTTTTGTCAGTTTTGTAATGACAGTTAAGCATAAAAACTCTATAAAAATCAACATCGACGTCTTTTTACGTTTCTGAATTTAGATTATCGCTTATAGTTTATGTAATTAACACAAAAAGTATCATCACAAAACTGAGACCGAGTTAACTTTTTGTTAACAACTCAAGCAATTTTTGATGTGCCAGATTTATAGAAAAAGTTATTCTGATTTGTTACCTAAAGTCGTTTAATATTGTTTTCACCGCACTTTAAATGTGCTATTGCACGCAGGCGGAGCGTGAGTTATAGAAAAATCGTTCTCCCAAGGGAATAATGAAATTTCTTGTACCATACTTAACTTTTTTACATCTATTTACATTGCGAGTGTGATGAAAAGCATTGTGTGTAACTCGGGGAGTATGAATATTACTAACTCGAGTCTTTAAATCGCTCCGGCAAGCCGTCGCGATTTAACTTACTCTCGTTAGTAATATTCAACTTCCTCCCCTTGTTGCATAATGTACTAATTCCTTCTTGTCGCTTCCGAAATGGCTAGTTTGAAATGGTGGTTTATTGAATTGTCAACTCGTGTTAAGGCCGCTGTAAGATACCTAGTAGCAGTAGCTAACGGTTGTTATGCAGATGTGTACTTATGCGATGTGTGTGTTGCAGAAATAGTGGAGAACGGCCCCGTCCCCGCCGCGCCGCACCCCGCGCCGCCCGCGCCCGTGCCGCCGCCGCCGGTCAGTACCGCCACCACACCACTCCACTCCACACACCACACCACTCCACACCACACCACACCACGCTCATCATTCGCCTGCTCTTATCCCAGTCATTTGGGGTCGGCGCAGCATGTCTTCCGCTTCCATCCCTCCCTATCGTCCGTCATCTCATCATTCACTTTCGCTTCATAATCATCTTTTCCTCGATTTCCCACTTCCTTCTACATTCATTCGCAATACCTTTCTCGTCTCATGACTTTCATCCCCTCGCTTCGCATCACATGCCCGTACCACGCTACACTTCACGAGCTGCCATCGAGCAAGCGACGTGTTTCCATCAGATATATCGGAACGGTCAAGGTGCTCGCAAATATCTGCACTTGCACCTTTATTGTTAGAACGTGTTCAAATATTTTTGAACGCCCCGGCCGCTCCGATGTAACCCCACTATAGAATGACAATATGCATTGCATACAAATCATTCCCACTGTCATGTATGAAGACAATACTATTTGAACGAAATACCTTTGCTACCATTACTTTTCATAGCCTTGATCAGAAAATGTGTTCCCAGATGTTCCATGTTGGTACTTCTGAGAAAAGAAACTTTACCTAGTTAAGAGGGCTTTCGTGTTAAAAATAGTGAAATCGCAACCGAGCGCTCGATCATACCGTGTGTGGTATCAAATTAAAGGGCTTTTTGCGAGTAGTTTATAAATATATATCACATTATAGGACTTTTTCTACTTGGTCTAACAAAATATGAGAAAATGTCAAAAAGTGGTAATAATTGTACCGGTGAAGGCTCGTTTTCAAAAAATTGGCAAAAATCAATAATAGCAATTTATAATCACTAAGGCATAACAGCAATTTAAGTAAACGTTGCAGATTAATTTAGTAAAAACTTACTTCGATGTGATGTCGATTTTCAAAGATATTGTTACTTAATTTTAGGTAATTTCTGAAAAAAATTGAATTCGCCTTAGGCTAGTTTACTCTTTTTCAAAAACTTAAAATAAAAATCTAGTCTGAAATGATTGTGGTACAGGATATACGAATTATAAATTTGCCTGTTTTAATATTCAAAATTGTCCAAATTTTACAAATAAGATCGACTGATTCAGCTCTATACGTGCGTTTTTCTAAACGTGCATTAGAGAAAAATTCATAATTAATTTAGAGAGAAATCCAGTCTAATAAAAATCAAGATAATAAGATGCTCTAACTGGAACTTGAATTAAATAAATCTATTGGATAACGGAAAGTGTAGTATTTCACCGACTAAAACTATCAATTTTACATTCTTTTGACGTTTTTTTTGAAAGCAGCCTTAAAATCAGACTTCAACTTCGTTGGCAGTAATTTTGATGGAGCAAATTTTGCGTAAACGCCTTAATTTGATAAAAAATGCACAATATGTATATGGTATCAAAATCGCTGTAGCTTGGTTTCACACTATTCCGGTTTTAATCTCTTATCTGAAAAAAGTGTGATTGAAAGTCACTTCCTAGATTTCCGAGCCTGAAAGACGCGCAAAACCATAACCATGCAACAGATGTAACTGTCAAGTCACACTTTGTTTTCTGTTTCCAGACGTCAAAGAGTTCGATCGCGCCCGCGCCCAGTGTTCCCACGGAGCCCGCCGTGTCGCCGCTCACCGTCAACGGCCCGCTCCACCACCACCCGCACACGCCGCAGCACACAGTCAATAAGTGAGTTACCTGTAACCTTAGTGTAAGGGCCTGAGTGAACGCTTGGAGCCGAGCGTTCGGCGTAGGGTTGCAAATATGAAAAAAAAAAACATTTTTTTTTTATAATTATAAAAAAAAAACGCGCATCATTGTTTTTTTTTCTACAAATAATACGACAATAATGGTTTTTCGTGATTTGTAACGTTTCAAACAATAACGTACATTTTAATTCGATAAACATTCAGTATACAAACGTTTATTGGGGAATCCCCGATGCGACGTGGAGCGTGGAGAGGTTCTGTTGCCAACAGTAAATAGCGATAACTACTAACTACAGATTTCGTAAATGTTAGTTTTATAAAACCAGAAATTAAAGTTATTAAAATTAAATTCGTTTAATAGTTAACATAAAGTCAAAAAACCGTATATAAGTACTTTGCAAATTTAGAGTTAAAGTGCCCCTGTGGCCTATTTGCTGAATAATGATTTTATATTTTGAGATTTCATACTTTAGAAAAAAACATACTCCAGAAAAAAAACTGTTTTTTTTTTCACGGTTTTTTTTACAAGCCAGAAAAAAAAAACCGTTTTTTGCAACCCTAGTTCGGCGGCGCGTGCAGTGGGGCGAGCGAGCGTGCATACATCTTATGCAGCGTCGACTCAGGACCTGCCCCGTCCCGCCCCGCTGCACTCCAAATATGAGCGTACGTAGAGGTACTGGGGGCCGATTTTTGAATCTCACGGCGTTCGAATTCAGAAAATTGCCTACTATTTTCAGTGACAATTTTCTGAATTCGAACGCCGTGAGATTCAAAAATCGGCCCCCTGCTCTGTCACGACTTTGCGCGACTGGCGACGACGGTAACAACAACCATAAATATAACCTAACCACAAAATTAAAATTTTGAAAAAACCCCCGACCGCGACCTAGTGGACCGATTTTCATGAAACATGGCTAAGAACACTCCCGATTAACTCAGCTTTCAGACAAAAAAAACTAAATCAAAATCGGTTCAACCGTTCGAGAGCTACGATGCCACAGACAGACACACACAGACAGACAAACAGACAGACAGACATACACACAGACAGACACGTCAAACTTATAACACCCCTTCGTTTTTGCGTCGGGGGTTAAAAAGAGAAAGTTTTATATGTAGTTCATAGCTCGGCGACGAACTATAATTATTATAGTTATATAGCTTATTATAAGCTTGCGCTGTCATCGCATCTCTTTTATTTACACGGGAGCTACGAGGGGTGGCTGAAAACTTATCTACCTAACTATGAAAAGGCGTAACTGGGTAAAATATTTTTATTTTTCTATATAATTTTCTATATATTTTTATTTTTCTATATAAAGAAGGGTGACAGGGCTGATATAGGTAATTATCGCCCTATCAGCCTTGTCTCCCACCTGTACAAAACTTTTATCAAAATTATAGAAAGCCGTATCTCAGGCCGCCTCGATCGCCACCAACCACCCGAGCAAGCAGGATTCAGGCCAGGCCTCTCTACCACCGACCATCTGCACTCTGTAAATCAAATAATTGAAAAATGCCAAGAACATAGACTTCCACTTTATATTGCCTTCATAGATTACTCCAAAGCTTTTGATAGCATCACACACGAATCCATTTTTACTGCCCTGTTAGACCAAGAAATTACCTTACATTAATCTCTTGAGCAACATATATAGAAATAGTACCGCCGCCATTAAACTGCAATCATCTGGCCCTTCCTTCAAAATAGAGAGAGGAGTTAAGCAAGGAGACCCACTATCGCCGAAACTCTTTACCAGCACTCTGGAACACGTCTTCAGAAAACTTGCGCCTAGTTGGGGAGAGAAGGGGCTCGTCGTCGGAGAACGCAGATTAACCAATCTACGGTTCGCTGATGACATAGTCGTTTTCTCCTCAACCGCTTCCGAGTTACAAGAAATGCTTGAAGAACTAAGCACTGCAAGCCTCGAGATTGGACTGAAGATGAATATGTCAAAGACCAAGCTAATGACTAATAGTACACCACGTAGGATAGAGGTAAGTGGAGAACAGGTTGCATATGTCAATGAGTACATTTATTTGGGCCAATTGGTTTCCCTCCAGGCACGTCAAGAAAAAGAGATCGAAAGACGAATTGAAAACGCCTGGAGGAGCTATTGGTCCATGAAACATCTTATGAAAGGTAATCTTCCGATGACACTCAAACGGAAGCTCATGGACATATGCATACTCCCTATTCTGACCTACGGTGCACAGACTTGGTCTTTGACTAAAGCTCAGAAGTCCAAGCTCGGGGTTTGCCAACGAGCCATGGAGCGTAGCATACTAGGTGTCAAATTGGTGGATCGAGTCCGGAACACCACGCTACGCTCTAAAACTCAAATCGCCGATGTAGCTCGGAAGGCGGCCAAGTTAAAATGGGACTGGGCTGGTCACGTCTGCCGAATGCCTAATGAGTTGTGGGCCAAACTCACTACAGTGTGGGAGCCCGAAAACTCTGATCGGGGATCCGGCAGACCCCGCCGGCGATGGAGGGATGAACTGGACTCCTTCTTGGAGGAATGGTCAGACATAGCACTGGATAGAGATCAGTGGAAAAATTGGGGGGAGGCCTTTGCCCAGCAGTGGGACACGACGGGCTCCAAATAATAATAATAAATAATAATATAATCTCCTTCTACTGAAATGCATTTATTGCATTTTTCAAATAATGACATTAATCCATCAAAAAAAAATTCTTTCGGTTTGTCGTCAAAATACTCGTTCACCGCAGCTATCATCTCACTGTCAGTAGAAAATCGTCGTCCTCTGAGATCTTTCTTTAAAAGTCTGAACAGGAAATAGTCACAGGGGGCTAAATCTGGGCTGTAAGGTGGGTGGTCGATGGCATCGAAGCCATTTTTGGTCATGGCTAACTGTGTAGTGCGAGCAGTATGGACTGGTGCATTGTCGTGTAATACATATCAGAACTCCTCTGTTAAGTTTACCCCTCCTTTTTTCTTTTATGGCTTCTCTGAGCTGGCAAAGTAAATTTGCGTAATAGTTAGCATTCATTGTAGTTTTCTTAGGTAAATGGGTGAATCACTTTTTTCTTGCTTGTTATTGCCATGGTTACGGTCCCCTGGGTCACCCTGGTTTTATGCAAAATTATGCTACTGTAATTATGCAAACATGCAAGTAGTCCCTGTTTGTAGATGGCCCATTAGGAAAGGGATGTATTAACAACAGAAAAATGCTTGTTTGCATAGTTTAAATAGCATAATTTTGCATAAAACCAGGGTGACCCAGGGGACCGTAACCATGGCAATAACAAGCAAGAAAAAGGTGATTCACCCAAATAATCTATTAGTAAAATTCCTTCAGTATCCCAAAAAATGGTCGCCATAAGTTTACTAGCCGATGGACGAACCTTGTACTTCCGAGGAGGCTTTTCGTCCTTGAATTTCCATTGTAGTGACTCCTGCTTACTTTCTGGGTCCCATTGTCTAATCCAAGTCTCATCACATGTCACAATCCTAGAAATAATTTCTTCCTCTTTACCTCGACTCATGTCTAAAAACTCTTGACAACATTTGACACGTCTGTCCTTGTCTAATGCAGTAAGCATTTTGGGGACCCAGCGGGCACTAACCTTAGACATGTTCAAATAGCTATGAATTATTTCATTAACCCGTTCCTTACTAATGCCCACATCTCTGGCTATCTCCCATTGTTTCACTCGCCGGTCTTCAAGTAATGTATTTTTCACCTTGGTCATATTTTCTTCAGTAATGGCAGAAATCGGCCGTCCACTACGAGGATCGTCTTCTAGGCTTTCCCGGCCCGATTTAAATTGCTTAGACCAGAACTTAATCGTGAAATCGGAAGGGCACGAATCACCGAACACGGGTAACATACGTTGTTTTATCTGCGAAGGCGTATTTCCTTCTTTAGTGAGAAACTTAATCACTGAACGTTGTTCAATTTTGATCAAATTGTTTTTTTTTAGCGACATGTTGCAAGCAATCGAGTACCAAAAACAAATGAAAAGCAACTGACAAATAATAGTTTGAAATTTTGAAAAAAGAATAGTCAATAAAGACGAATTCATAGTGGCCAGTATTTTTTTTTTTAATATTTATAGCTTAGGTAGATAAGTTTTCAGCCACCCCTCGTACTATCTTTTGTTCGTTTCTGTCGCCGATAGCTCGTAGTTTACTAGCTTATGGTGGGACCGGTGCCTTATGTCTGTAATACTTAGCCTTCTTACAATCAAGTCAAGTTACTAGGCATTTGTCGAGACATTTAATTTATTTTCCATTGTATTTTCTGACCCACTATTTGGCATCACCTAATAGATATGGCAATATTTCCAGTGGGCGAGGTGAAGCGACGACGCCGCTCCTGGCGGGCGCGGGCGGCACGGCGTCGCTCAAGAGCATGGCGCAGGAGGCGGTGCAGCGAGCGGGGCTCACCACACAAGGACAGGTAACGTTAACGTTGTTACTTATACTCTAAGAACAAATTAAATTACTTTCATATAAAATATTTTAACTTGTTATTTTTAAGTACACTACTATTATGTTCTAAACATTAAATAAATGTCATATACAAAGAAAAAGTGACCAAAGCCTCCAGTGCTCCGAGCTGGAATCGAACCAGCGTACTCCGCTTACCGGGCGAATGCCAGAACCACTCGGCTATCGGTCCACGAAATCCACGATTGTTACTTATGTCTCAATTCAATGGCTGTAACCAAACACCTATATGACTTCGTATAGACGGCCAAGCTCTAAGAAAAAAACGTACAGTCAACCAATTGGAACCCTAGGCCACTCTACAACCATGTCAAAATGACAAGCAGTAAGAGATTTCTTACAATATGATTTATAAAGTCACTATGACATAGTTCTACAGTGGCCTAGGGTTCCAATTGGTTGACTGTACCTCAAAGCTATAGAGAAAAAGGTACGGTGGCCAAGATGGCGTTACACCTTTGGGGAACGCTCGGCTAGATGGCGCTAATATTAATATTTGACATTTTAACACATATCAAGCTAAGAATATCGGCCAAATTGTCAAAACTGAGGTTCAAAAGTTTTAAGCTTGTGTCGCGAGATGGCAGTCTATGCACTGTGATTACACATTTTACTTTGACAGTAACTCTATAATACTCGATCCTCGTTGGTTGTAACCCTGATACCAAACACATCCAAAAATATGGCTCATTGTGACCACTGTCTAGATACTGAGGAGCTCAGTGGGAGAGAAGGCCAGAAGAAATAATGACATTGTATTAAAGCATTAGAAGAAATATATACAACGCGGCGTTAAGACTGAATTGTAACAACGTGAGACGCCAATTGCATGCACCTACCATAGATATTCGGTTTAAGCCCCCCCACCTGCTCAAATCCAATCCGATGTAGTAATGACTTGTTGCGCATAATTATCACTATCGCTCACGATAATATCTCTTTCGTAGCTATCTATCTCTATCGCTCTTGCGTATTGGCGCGACAGAGCCAGACTACATTTCTGCAGCGTTTCTGTGGCGTTTCATGTCCTGTTACGTTTTAGCGATATCTGTAGTATTTTTGGCTCTACGATTACTGCTGTGGATGGGATTCTGTTTGCGAACCTGCGCATTGAGTCCCTTTAAAGTAGCCAACTTCATACAATTCTGCGAGAGGAATAGTAGATAGGTCTAGGTGATTGCGTTTCCCAATCATGTTACATGATGCTACCCAATAGGCTACTAGACTCGTATCGAATTTAGCACATCAAGAAATCAATATTTATAGCTTGCGGGGATTAAAAGTGCGTGATGACTGCGTATTTTTAATTAAAGATGTGTGTATATATTTTTTAAATTATGGACTCCGAAAACGGTGTTGGCCAATGGAGTGTCGTCACATAATTCAAATCAACTATGGAAATTAGAGGTACTAATCTAATCTCCATAGAAGCAACCTCTATTGTATTAAAATTCATAGTCGTGGCTCGGCTGTGACATTGTCAAATATTTTTTCTAAATCGACTTACCATGTCATAGATATTCTATAGATTAATATGGCTGATGTTGTTTTTGCGGGTTGCTTTTAAGTCGTAAAAAAATATGGTACTTTTTTTTTTCGTCTAATTAGACAGTAATGAATCATATAAGACATACTTTGAAAAAGGGTCAAGTAGCCTATATGTACATATGTGTTGCAGAACGTGCGGCGAGGCGCGGCGCTAGCGCAAGCGCACATCCCGCCGCTACTCGGCGTGGCGCCGCTCGGCCCGCTACCTCTCAACTCGGTAACCAACCATTTGCTCTTTCGTCGCTCAAATCCAGTGGTATATACAGTACGATTAACATCAGTTAACGATTCGGTTTTATATCTATCTCGCTCGCACTTATGCGATCCCGATAAGAGCCAAAGCCGGAGGGTAAAAGCCGAATCGTTAACTGATTTTAATCGCACTGTACAAATGTACATACAAATTAGCGGCCGCTTTGTGACGGGTTAAGAATTTCGCCACCCCCTTTCTTTCCCGGGTGTAGTAGAAGTCGACTGTGGTGTCGTGTGGATTTGGGTTAAACTGTGGCGTAGGCGAGATTCTGGCAACCTGTCACTGCAATGTCACAGTTTCATTTCCTTTCAATGTCCTAATGCCAAGAGTGGCATAGTAACTTGAGTAGTTTCATGTGCCCTTTTACGGGATACAGACTATGTAACATGTATAAATTGGCAGTGGAAGTGACGTTGACTCGTTGTCTGCATTGGGATCCGAAACTAACAAAGCGACATAATGCGGTAACGCGTCACCATCTAATGACCACAATAGTGGTGTCTTCTGCGATCGTAAACCTCGTCAGGTTCTATCAAAGCAAAGCACTCATGTACTAACAAATAAAATTCGACGTTTAAAAAAATACTAATCTTATTTGTTTGTAATTCCAGGAGCACCAGCTACAGTTCCAGATGATGGAGGCGTCGTTCTACCACATGCCGCACCCCAGCGACTCGGAGCGCGCGCGGCATTACCTACCCAGGAATATCTGCCAGACCCCTCAGTACTACAACCAGGTACACACCCGACCCGATACAATGGAATATCAGTATTAAACCCTGACTCACGAACAGGTTTCCATCCTCTCGGACGATACTTCGTTCACGGCAGTGAATACCATACCTTCGTGGACGTCAGCTGTCGCTTCCTTGGTGTGTTGAGAAAAAGTAGCAAGCACACGTAAAAAAAAATAGTTAATTCAGTCATCAAATAGGTTTAAATAATAACGTTGAAATCGCCTTCGTCTTTTATAAACCCAATACCTATTCATTGAAAAGCAAATAGCTACCCCTTTAAAACTGATTCGTTGTGCTTTAGATTCTGCATCCATTTGTTGTTGGTGACAATCAGCGCCGTACCTGGGCGATTTCATAAAAAATCTTAATTCCACAATATCATAAGCCTTACTTTACTCTTCCAGGTGGTAGTCCCTCACTCAGACAGCGTAGAGTTCTTCCAGCGGCTCTCGACGGAGACGCTCTTCTTCGTGTTCTACTACATGGAAGGCAGCAAGGCGCAGTACCTCGCCGCCAAGGCACTCAAGAAGCAAAGCTGGCGCTTCCACACCAAGTACATGATGTGGTTCCAGCGGCATGAGGAGCCCAAGCTCATCAACGAGGAGTATGAGCAGGTACGATATGGGGGAGGTCACACTGGATGCGTGAGCGTTGTGTTGTATAGATCCTTTTAGAAGATGCCACACCGCTTGCGTGACGAAAGTGTGCCACTCCCAAGATTTAGCGTGCACACGCCGTCGAAACCTGGCAGGCAAGCATGGTCGCGCGATAAATGAACATCAGGCCGTCCTTATCGCACCTACGAATACTGCGATAGGGAAGGCTTGATGGTTTATCATTTATCGCGCGTCCCAGTAGCCGTTTGGCAAAAAATAGACCTTCCTGATACTTTTTTCCGTATCGTTCATTCAAGCAACACGAGTTAGGGGTTTGGAATTCTGAGTGTACAAACATGGCATTTTTAAAAGTATTGTGATGTAATGCTTGGCGAAATTAACCGGTATTTAAGGTTCTGTGCCAAAAAGACAAAAATGAACCCTTGAACGGGTTTTTCGATCAATATTTGCTTTGATTTTTTAGGAGGGCATGTCGCCGATAAAAAATCGCAGAATATCCCTAAAATCGCCATGATTTCTCAAATAGAAAATCTCGTAAATAAAAAGTTTCATCCTTTGCCAAACTCTTTTCCGTTTTACTGAGTTCTATTACAAAGTGTAAGATTGTGTGTTGCAGGGCACGTACATCTACTTCGACTACGAGAAGTGGGGCCAGCGCAAGAAGGAGGGCTTCACGTTCGAGTACAAGTACTTAGAGGACCGGGACCTGAACTGAGCGGGCCGGTCGCGCAACAACCACCGCTGCTGGTGCGGAGTCTAACTCCACGAGACGTCGGCTCGGCTCGTTCCTAGTTTCGGTTCGCAACTTTTTATGGACACTAAAAAGTATGAGTAACATTTGAAATAGTCACAATCGCTGACGACGATAGCGTCGCCGTGTCGCGGATTCCGTTGCGTCAGTATTTTTTATATTTCTCAGTAGAGTAAGTTAAGTATTTCTGTGATGAATTTTCCAATAATGAAAAAGAAATGGTAATGTCTGATTTTTTAATTAAGTAAACGTTGAATCGATCTGTTGTAAAATAACTTTGCACGCTGGCAGTTTGTATTATTGTTGTACACGGTTTTTGTATCGAATTTGCATGTGAACGAAGTAAGCGAAAGATATCATGTGATGCGACTGGCTTCCGCCGTTGGTCGGTTATTATAGAAAACAATGTGATATTGATATAGGGCCCCGGGCGGCGCTGACTGCGACGTGGCCGTAGGCGAGGCTAACCTCGCTATCGTAGTCTTCAGTTGCTAGCTCCTATAGCTGTGACGTACCAAATGACGTATTTGCTTTCCACAGCTACTAAAAGGGCTATAAAATCATTTTACAGCCTTTTTAGCCGAGCTCAAACATTTAGACATCACAATTAGAAAAACGCTAGGTGAATTATGTTGTCTAGGCTACCTTTAGATTTAGTACCCGACGAGACCCAGCATGTATAGCTGTAGAACATCCGTAGGAGCCACGTCGCACGCGCAGCGCGGCGGCACCGAGCAACTAAATAATATGCTAGTCGTAGTATTCAACAACAGTGTGCCTACTTATTTAAGTCAGTGCCGCGGCCCGGGGTGTTTGTTTAACTTGTGTACAGTCGCCCGGGGGGATGCCAGCGTCGACAACCTGTCGGTCTCGCGCCGACGCGGCCGCTAGCGCCCCCCGGCGGCACAACCCTACTGTCAGGCCGCGACATCCACTGACGACCGTGTGTCGGTGCCTTTACACGCGAAATTTTATACCATCGGCGAACACGTATGAAATTTGACATTCCAACTATTCTGTAAAAGCACCCGAGTCGACGGGCGCGTTCGGAAACGAATCTACTTTTCACCTTGAGTACGTTTTTTGTACTGCTCGGGAAAACTGTTTCTGGACGTTCCCTATGTGATGCTGCGCGAAGTCGATACGTGGCTTTCCATAAATAAAGAGTCCCTATGCGTCATATGTGTAAAGACCCTTTATAGCTGGAGAGCCACTGTCGTGGATGGCGCGGCGCCGACGGGCCGACATACTCGTAGCAATAATGGCCGCGCGGGCGCATAGCCTTAAGACATCCAGTGTGATTCATTACATAGAAATAATACACTCTTTCACCGCCCATGTGAAATCTAAAAAAAGAAACCTATGTGATTTGTACATTTAATTTTAATTAGTGCATTTAAATTGAACAAAAGTATATAAATTGTGTAAGCATCGTATGTAAATCACTGCCACGATTGTATTATATTCGGATAATTAGAATTATCCTCGGTTTAATTTGTACTTATTTATTTGTGATAAATTATTTGTATGTGTCCGATAAGGAGGGTGGTAGTGGACGGTGAGACAGTGTATTATGGCTGACGGCAGGACGGAGTCGGCGGACGCGTGTCCTCGAGGTGGTTGTTGCGCGCTCGCGCACACATGCGCACGCGCACGCATGCGCACACGCACGCATGCGCACACGCACGCATACGCATGCGCACGCGCCGGACCCGAACCCGGAACGGACCGGGCCGACGCCGGCGAGCGGACGCAGCGCGCGATCTCGTTTATTCCGTGCGTGATGTTGATAGTTTTCACTTTTGTAAAAAGTCTATCGTGAGAGCGGTTGAAAATGTGGTAAATAATAATTTAAAAAATTATCTGTACAGTTCTATTTGTATAGAAATAATAAATAACGATTAAAAAAATTTAAAACAATGTTGTGATTTCTTCTTAACGGTTAAGTGCGCGGGCGTCGTATACGGGCGCTTTTAGCATTTCTTTTCTTATTTATTTTTTTATTGAAAGAGATGACTGTTTATTTTGTAGAATAAACTAAGAAACCATTTTAACATTTTGTTTGCTTAAGGATCTCTCTGATTCCCGAATTGTCTTTCTCAAGAATTGTGGATCACCAAGCTATGATCCACAAATTGAAGAATGTGCTTTGACGAGACATGTTATTCATTGGTCTAAATTACCAAATCTATCCCTGATGAGAGTATATGTGTGATAGTTACATAAGGACGTACTTAATGCAAATATACAATGCTGCAACTATCCAATTATAAATAAAGTATGACCCTCGCCTTAGCTTTCCTGGGACGTGGTATCAGATAAATCGTAAGTATAAAGAGCTTTTAGGAATATACCTAAGAATCAGTTTGGTGTAAGCACATCTCGGACACTGGCGATCAAATATATGAAAGAGGAGCGTTCCTAGCACACATTCTAAGCTCGTGTAGGTGAACGCCTACCATGCTTGTATGAGTGAGATATGACAGGTCGACTGTTCGCGTTTTTGGCAGGCGGTAACTGTGAGGTAACCGAGGGGGGGTGGGCGGCACTTTCAGCGGGGAGCGGGAGTGGCCATACTGTACGCTAGTACTCTTTATTATACTGTGGTGTAAGTAACTGACGCTACTAAAAATAGTCTACTTGCTCATAACACTTTATTTTACACACCCCTTGAGTGGCAGGCGTCCATAGGTTACGGTGACCGCTTTCCATCGGGCGGACCGTATACCTGTTTGCCACCGACATGGTATAAAAAAAATTTAAGGGTCCGGACGAATTTTTTGTTGGAATGTAATTAAAGTACAAACTGTAATGCAGATGGAAATCCAGAATTCACTTATGGTAAATTCCACGATAATTGACAATCGATTTAGATTTATGGAGAAAGAATGCAAGTTGTGCTGAACCGCCTGTATAGCCGGAGATATGTTTTTCAGTGGTACCTTTTAGAACTTGACTGAATTGCTGTACCTATGGTTATGTGCATATTGCCAGTGAATTGGGTCTTCAAATGCAATAAAAGTAAGTATACAACATGACAAACTAAGCCATTATCAAATACATTAACCACGTTGATAATTAACATTGTTCTGTCCATCATTATGTTGAATATTGAGATAACAGCATAGACTACCGCCTGTAGACACCGCCATATGAAAAGTACAGAAAGAGTACTCGCACCGAGGTATACTATATTTATATATTTTCAATAGAATTTTACCTTGACGATGATATAGGTAAGTTATTAGATCCGCAACACCGGCCTTTAGGCACTGGTCCCACCGCGAGCTAGTATGCTAGTAGCTCGCGGTGGGACCAGTGCCTTAAAGTGAGAATTTTTCAAGTTGGCGCTGAGTTAGCTCGTTAATACCAGTACCTGTTATCTCACATAATAATATTATTATAATAGACGCTTTGCGCGATCTTTAACCCAATCTAGTTTGCACTTAATATTGAGAACCTCGTAAATATCTACGTAACCCCAATAACAAGTCTAATACTACTAAGAGTAGCGACCGTCATGTTTCATCTACCACAAAACGTGCCCAAACCAGATGTGCTCGGTTTATATTACCTACAAAAATACAGCTTTGATAGTATCTCCTCAGTCACGGGCAATGTTCCGGCAGGTGCACACGACAATTTAAGGCAAAAACTGCTTAATTGGATTGGACAGGATAATAAATCAGTTGTCTCATACAGTTAATTACAGTAAGTTGCGATTTTATTTAATTTACACCGTGTTTGATTCTGGTTGGAACTAATTAATTAAGACCCAGTAAGTTCAAATGAGGTTTAAACCCCACAGATTATTGAATAGCTTCAAGTGGCTTTTGGACAAAAGTATGTAGTTACATAGTTAGGTAGGTACACTAACTACAATCTGTTCAAGTGTTCAGGTATTTGAATTTTGAAGAGTCTATACTTGGTATTTTAAAACTGATTGCTATGCCTTTTGTGTGAAACTTTGTATATCCTTTTATTCCTTGATTATATTATGGTCTTGGGACATTTTATTTAAGATTTATTATCACTTCATTTTGAGCGTTAAGAATCTAAACTTACTTTAAGATGTTCCCTACAAGCGTATGGTGGTTGTCTATGGTAACTCTTACCTTCGCTGACTATGTCACCTGGCCCGGCTGCCCATTAGCAACCGTCAAACGAGTCATTCAACCCAAGAACCCAGACTCTGAAGCCACTATTCTAGACCTCAAGGAATGCAACATTACCAACATTCAATCCACCAACTTCGCACATCCTAACCTCGAGTTACTTGCTATGAGTTCAAATGATATAAAAAGCTTAGATGCCGACGTGTTCATATCTCTTCCTCAGTTGAGATCGTTATATCTAGGTTATAACAGAATTATAGGAAAACGTATACCTTCAAACATCTTCCATAACACTAGAAAATTAGAAAGAATAGGTTTCACTGGAAATAATATGACAGGCATCCCTCAAATTTTACTACAGGGCTTAGACTCACTAGATACACTTTGGTTAGACAATTGTTCTTTACAAGAAGTACCTTGTTTCTCCGCGCAACCATCTCTCAAACAATTATTCCTATATGATAACCAAATAAAGTCACTCGACAATCCAGATAAATGTATCTGGCTCGAAAACTTACTGAAACTACATCTCTATAACAACCTTATTGAATTTATACATGAGGATTTCTTTCGGCCTCTGAAAAATATAGAAAACATAGATATGAGTCGTAATAAAATTCGATACCTTCCAGATAAGCTATTTACGAATTTATCTAGTTTGATAACTGTTAATTTAGAGAAGAATCTTATTGAATACATATCCTCTGCAACATTCAGTGGTTCTAAAAATCTTTCACTTATAAACTTATCTCGCAATAAGTTAACATTTTTGCCATTAAATTTTGTGTCTCAATTTAGTAGGCTCGAGTACTTGTATTTCGAGCGGAATCCATGGCAGTGTGCGTGTTTAAACGACATTCTTATAGAAGTGAAGGCAAAGGCGGTACAGTATAGGGATGTAGACAAAAGGGGCGTCTCTCCGGCTTGTGTGGCCATCGATTTCCGTTGTCACAGATTGAAAGATGTTCATCGCGAGCTTTTCGAGTCTATATTAAAAGATAATGCGTAATGAGTCGGGAGCAATATCATTGAAACTTGCAGAAAAAATGTAAAGTAATATTTGAAATCACAGTACAACATTAAACAGAATATTAACTAAAAACATAATAAAGTACGTCGTAGGTGCGAGTTATTAACCAGAAATCGCACGGATCTGCGACATTTAGTATGAGATGACGCACAAAAATGCAATCTCTGGTTAAAACTAAGATTTCACGATACACAGGGTCGCAAACGACAGTTTACTTGCATAGAATTTTAAAAATCAATGTAAAATTCTGTAGTAGGTAAGGGGTTATTTTCTGTGTCAATTTATTCTATTGTATAGATACTTCTGCAAAGTAAGCTTAACATGTCGCACCTTTAGAATTGTACCGACCTAATGTTCATACAACTTGTATCAGAATTAGGTCGGTACAATTCTAAAGGTGCGATGTGACTTCAAATAAAAACCCATCGTAAACTCAATCTGTATATTTATCGTTTCTTCTTTTTACCGCCATATTTGTTCCCGCCATGTTTGTTGCCCTTGCCCTTGATGCGCCGGCGCACGCCCGCCGCGTTCTCCGTGTCATCATCATCATCGTCCGCGCCGCGCTTGCGGCCCTTTGTGCTCTTCTTGTCCTCTAGCTCTTTCATTTCCTACGGATACGAAATAATATTGATAACAAATGGAAGATGCCTATTATAAGTTAAAGGAGGTTTTTTTTATACCACGTCGGTGGCAAATAGGTATACGGCCGCCTGATTGAAATCAGTCACCATAACCTATGGACGCCTGCAAATCAAGGGGTGTCACATGCGCGTTGCCGACACATTAGGAACACACACCTTCCTTTTCCTTGCCTTTGTACACTCCTTTTTTTAATAACCCCATACTGTAGTTCATCGGGAATACCTCGACATATTGGTATATTATATTCAATTCAAGGTGTTATAGGAACTGGTCCTACCAAGAGCGAGCAAGAAATGAGCTGTAAACAAAAGAGAGAGAGAGAGAGAGAGAGAGAGAGAGAGAGAGAGAGAGAGAGAGCGGACATTGTTCAGAATATCATCGCATCTCTTTTATTTACACGGGAGTCTCGTTTCTATCGTCAATATCGGGGTCCACTCATATCTTACTCGTTTTTGGTAGGACGAGTGCCATAGCGTCCGCAACGTTAAGGACGGTCACGTATTCGAATATAGCTTGACGTGATAATCTGATAATACTGTTGTCAATCGATTTTTAAAATCATAATTTTTATTTCTTCTTATTTTCTACTCTAAAAAGGACAGACTAAAGAACCATAGTACCACACCTCGGACACTGCCGATAAAATAAATGAAAGAGGCCCGTTCCTAGCAGCCTAGCACACAGTCTAAGCTCGTGTAGGTCAACGCGTACTATGCTTGTATGAGTGAAATATGACAGGTCGACTGTTTGCGTTTTTGACAGGCGGTAACTGTGAGGTAACCGAGAGGGGTGGGAGGCACTTTCAGCGGGGAGTGGGAGTGGCCATACTGTACGATAGTACTCTTTATTATACTGTGATACTGTTGTCAAACGATTTTTAACATCATAGTTTTTAGTTTTTCTTATTTTCGGCTCTAAAGGACAGACTAAAGAACCATAATACTTACAATCTTTGTGAGTCTCTGCGCCTCAGCCACTCGTTCTTGCAGCACCATAACCTCGCTCTCCTCAGTCGGGTAGAGGGGCAGCTGCTTGCCGATCAGCTGCTCGATGCGCTGGTACAGCTCCACGTCGTACTGAAACAAATGCAGAGGTTATACAACATCAACATCCAGTGTGAGGACTTTCAGTGGTCGGCAAACTTTTAAGCAATTAATACTTATTTGTTATACAAGGGGGCAAAGTTGTATTTTAACGCCGATTGTGGAATTGAAAAACGAGCAAGTGAAAGGATTCTATAGTTGAACCACGAGCGAAGCGAGTTACGAGAAGTAAAATACATTTGCACCCGAGTGTAACACAAAACTACAGGAAACTACAACGCAAAAAATGCGTTTATCACTGCTTCCAGTAGTTCCACAGGTGGTAAATCATCTTTATTACTAGATTCACCTACTTTTATCAATTTTAAAGTTGTTAATTTGACTTTGTTCAAGGTCAAATTACTTTACCCACTTGTGGATAAAATGCGTTTTTACCAGCTAGTATTAAAGGACAAAACACGTGTTTCCGAGCTAGTGAAGGGAAAATTTTTTTAGGAGGCTCTAAGAGATGCAAATGTTTTTCGGTGATGTAACAATCTATCAAGAGAAAATTTTACGCGTGATTGACGTTTTTCACACCCCTGACCCAGGTGAATAAGTTTACTGCTAAGGCCCACTTGAACCAACCACTTAACTCAGGGTTAGTGGGCTGCCAACTGTCAAATTCCATATAAAATGGTGGGTTAACCCTCCATTTTCGTTGGTGCAAGTGGCCCCAAGTGTAAGCGGCGTGCAACGGGGCGGGGCGTGCGGCCTGCATTTCAAACAATTGAAGCTCAAATACTTGTGTGTACAAGTCGACGCTGCAAAGATTGTATGCACACTCGCCCGCCCCGCCGAAGGCTCCGTATTAGGCTTGTGCCGTTTCGTTCGTTGATCAGAGCGTTCCGATCTCGTTCAATCGCTCCAATGAACTAGTTCGCTATTTTAGGTCTTTTGCTCATTTAGTTCAGCCAGATCGGCGACTTCTACGGTCGGAAATATCAGACCGAATGGCAACGAATAGTGTCAAAATGATTCGATTAGTCCACAGATAATAACATTTCGGGCCGAAAGGTTGTAAATAATAGCTTAATATGAAAACTTGACGTTTTTGTGTTGCTCTGCTAAGTAGCTCTCGCTCTCGGTCGGCGCAATAACACACTAGTTCTCGTTCCGAACCGCTTGCGCTCGCCGATTCTATACTGAACTAAATGAGCAAAGACCGATTCACAGAACACGGAAAGATTCAGTTCATTTCGGTCATTGATGGGATTTTATTCCTAACAGTTCATAGTTCGCGAACGATACTAGCCTACTCCGCATCGAGCGTTCACTCAGGCCTTACAATTTCTCTTACCTGAGAGACGAAGGTGACGGCTTTACCAGCCCGGCCGGCACGCGCCGTGCGGCCCACGCGGTGGATGTAGTCCTTGCTGTGTAGCGGGATGTCCAGGTTGATGACCACGTCCACGTGGGGGATGTCCAGACCTCTGCAGAATAATAAGCAATGGTGAGATTCTGACACAGTGCATAGGTTTTCATTAGCCGGGACCACACTGACATGAGCAAATTTGATTGGACGAGGCAAACGTGCGCACATGAGCACGGACGTTTTGCGCGTGAGGCATGGCCTCGCGAGGCTGCTCGGTCAGTGTGGACCCGGCTATTGATATTCTACTGTAAAGAATAATACCAGCAGAGGTTATGAAACTGGGGATCATTGTTTTTGAGATTGGCTTGGTCAGTTATTGAAAGATATACTAACCTGGGAGCAATATAAGTACAGATCAAAATCGATCTGCTCTTATTTTTAACCCCCGACGCAAAAACGAAGGGGTGTTATAAGTTTGACGTGTCTGTCTGTCTGTCTGTCCGTCTGTCTGTCTGTCTGTCTGTCTGTCTGTTTGTCTGTTTGTCTGTGTGTGTGTCTGTCTGTGGCATCGTAGCTCCCAAACGGATGAACCGATTTAGGTTTAGTTTTTTTTGTCTGAAAGCTGAGTTAGTCGGGAGTGTTCTTAGCCATGTTTCATGAAAATCGGTCCACTATGTCGCGGTCGGGGGTTTTTTCAAAATTTTAATTGAACTTGTTCAGCGCTGCCAGTCGCTTGTACTGCGATTTGTCCATGTAGCCAAAGAGGATCGAGTATTATAGAGAGTTACTGTCGAAGTAAAATGTGTAATCACAGTGCATAGACTGCCATCTCTTGACACAGGCTTGAAACTTTTGAACCTCAGTTTTGAAAATTTGGCCCATATTCTTAGCTTGATATGTTTTAAAATGTCAAATATTAATAATAGCGCCATCTAGCTGACCGTACCCCAAAGGTGTAATGCCATCTAGGTCACTGTACCTTTTTCTGTATGGTACTGAGATACGTTTTTTTCTTAGACTTTATCTGTCTATACGGAGTTATATATGTCTTTGATGTAGCGGTAGAGCAGAAAAGCTCAGGTTTTATTGTAACAATGCAGCTGAATTACTCAAGAGTTAAAAAAGAGACTGGATTTAACATTCTAACCTGGAAGCGACATCAGTACAGATCAAAATCGATCTGCTCTTATTCTTGAACTTGTTCAAGGCCGCGAAGTCGTTGTTCTGCGACATCTGCCCATGCAGCGGGACGGCAGCCAAGCCCAGGTTCCGCAGAAGTAGGGCAGCGCGCAGGGCCCCGACGCAAGTGGCCACGAACACAATGAAGGAGTTGCCGGAGAGCTCGTTCAGGATGTGCACCAGGTATACGTCCTGAAGGATTAGATATTTTTTTGTAAATTTTCAGAATTTATATTAATAAACTCTTTTATTAATAAAGTTCATATTGTAGGTGAGTATTTCAAATCAAGATAATAAGAACAGGTCAGAAGGACAGGATTTCATAAATGTGACATTATCTGGGTAAAGGGACCTTATTGTCGATGGCGTTTACGTCGTTATGAGCGATGTTCGTGTACAAATACGACGCCGCGGGACGTAAGCGCCATCGAGAATAAGGTCCCTTTACCCAGACAATGTCACAAATATTAGAGCTCACTTCAAAAGTATTCTTATAATCAGTGATAGTGGTAATGATAAGGGACCACTCACAATTTCCCTAAGACAGTTTTGTAACTATTTTTACAGTACCTGTAGTGCTAGTTTCTAACACTAGTGCGCAAGTAGTACTTTATGTGCTTATATCGAAACCCTCATGTACTGTAGAAGTTTGTATGATTCATGTGCAAAGATTTTTATTTGTGAGGCGATGGATGCTAGGTGTTCAACTGTTCCTATATAATATGTTTATTAGGTATATGCCTATTATTGTAAATATATGTTGTTTATATCTAGTTGTTTTTCTTGTTATGTCAGCATTTTTAACCACTTCAGGTTCCTAAATTTACGATTCCTAATAAAAATAACCTGGTTCACCACTAACCTTATATTTAACCGGAATGAACACATAGTACTGCTGAAGCTTATCCACAGTCTGGTACTTAGTGGACACCTCCACCTTCACCGGGTTCTGCAGCGAAGCGCGCTGCAGTTTCTGCACCTTCTTAGTCATGGTGGCTGAGAACAGGTACGTGCGCCGCTCGCGGGGGATCACGCGCAGGATCTTGTCCACTTCCACTTCGAAGTCCATGTTGAGGATGCGGTCAGCTTCGTCCATGACCTGATGAATTTGTTATATTTCTAATTTACAGACTCAAATGAGCAAGATGGTCCAGCGGATCTGGTAATCTGGTTGGACCTGGCTCTTACCTTGGATACATATGACTAGCATGCAAGTATTTTGTACAAGAGTATAGTTATATATGCAACAGACCTTTATCACAGAGATGCTTACTACCATTTAGTTGTATTTTTTTATTGAAAAATATCAGTTTTAGGTACAGACGGGTAATTTTGGCTAGTGGGTAATTTCAATCAAACAAAATACTTTCCATGTTTTACACACAGTGGATACCCATCTAATCCATACTAATATTATAAATGGAAAAGTGTGTGTGTCTGTTTGTTTGTGCGTCTTTCACGGCAAAACGGAGCGACAAATTGGCGTGATTTTTTAAGTGAAGATAGTTGAAGGGATGGAGAGTGACATAGGCTACTTTTTGTCTTTTTCTAACGCGAGCGAAGTCGCGGGCAAAAGCTAGTAATGTATAAAATGAAAATGAAAATGAAATATTTATTTTTCAAGTAGGCATATTACAATGCGCATATGAACGTCAAATAAAGCTACACATTGTACAACATGGAAAAAAAAAATTTGTTGAAGTTACCTGCCAGTCAAAATTGTGCCCCTGTACCTTATAACAAAAGGGCAGGTATGTTGAGCACAAAAAACCATTGAATGAAAAAGTTGCATATTTTTTATTACTACTTCGCTTACCAGATATTTCAAAGCCTTCAAGTTGAATCCTTTAGTGTTCTCCAGATGGTCAACAAGCCGACCGGGCGTGGCAATGATGATGTGCGGCTTCTTGGAGAGTGTGAGGGCCTGCGCCACCATGTCCATGCCTCCCACTATCACAGCGCATTTTACTCCTATACTAGCTCCTATAATAAAATGTAGAATGAGACAAGTTTAGATGTACCGTACACTTGTGATTTAATACATTGTTTCATAACTTTAAAAAAAAATTGAATTATTGAATGAGTGATAGTTACACAAGTACATAGACAGTTTGTTTTTAATAATCATGGAATCCTACACTGTACATACATAAATTATTGCAGAAATTTATGAGCAAGCCGAAAGCATAGCCTCATCAATAAGATCCAATATTGTACTGAGAATTGTACAAATTAAACTCTGCTGGAATTTACAACATCATGTATCTAAAGATTCTAAAGCATACCTAAACCCCTGTAATATTATGTTACAACTTACCAAGTGCCTCAAACTGTTCTGAAATTTGGAATGCCAACTCTCTGGTAGGTGTGAGTATGAGGGCAAAGTATCTCTGTGGGTTCTCCAGCAGCGCCTGCAGGATAGGCAGGGCAAAGGCACCAGTTTTGCCAGAGCCTGTCTCTGCAAGACCTATGATGTCTTTGCCTTCCAGTGCTAAAGGTATAGCCTCTTTCTGGATTTTTGACGGATTCTTCCATTTTAATTCCTGGCATGCTTCGCATAGTACATCTACTACGCCCTGAAATAGTAGACAATTAATGCTGACATGAGATAACCTCAAAATAATAATTTCTGCAAAAGTTTGTAATAAACAGATTCATCAATTCCGTTATAGTACACAAATTCGCGTATACATAACATTTATAGATTTGTATTCTTAAAATAAGGAAATTCTACAAAACAACACGAATATTAGTACTACATACCAAGTCTTTAAAAGTTACAGTTTCTTCGGTCTCGCCAATTTCTTGCTGTTGTTCATCTTGTTGCTGCTCTTCTTCCTGGCTCTCGTCTCCCGATTCTCCGCTGCTAGAAGAGTCATTCTCTTCAGTCATATTTATTTCGTTCAATAGTTAAAATGTTTTAAATAAAAGATAACACGCAACACGTGAGCTTCCTCTCTACACAACTGTCACTGTCAGTGTCAATGTCAAATGTTTTTTTTTAAGTAGCAAACTACAAGGGGTTATCCTAGACGATTAAAACTGTACCTCAAACATTCTAAAAACCGGCCAAGAGCGTGTCGGGCCACGCTCAGTGTAGGGTTCCGTAGTTTTCCGTATTTTTCTCAAAAACTACTAAACCTATCAAGTTCAAAACAATTTTCCTAGAAAGTCTTTATAAAGTTCTACTTTTATTATTTTTTTCATATTTTTTAAACATATGGTTCAAAAGTTAGAGGGGGGACGTACTTTTTTTTCCTTTAGGAGCGATTATTTCCGAAAATATTAATATTATCAAAAAACGATCTTAGTAAACCCTTTTTCATTTTTAAATACCTATCCAAACTATAAGGGTTCCTAGTTGACTACGGAACCCTAAAAAAGAAATGGTCACATAATCTAAGGGCGGGCACGTGGTATTAAATTTGTGTTGTACGGTAAGCTCAAGAAGACTTGTGTTGCGTGTACTCCGACAATGATATAATATGTATATATACACCCTGTTTTTATTGAATTCCGTTAACTTTAAAAGAAAGTTCTTTAGATCAAATACAATTACTTAATCTCTCTAAGAAACTAGCGTCTTACCTCTTACGGTTATTGAGTTATTAAAAACCGGCCAAGAGCGTGTCGGGCCACGCTCAGTATAGGGTTCCGTAGTTTTTCGTATTTTTCTCAAAAACTACTGAACCTATCCAGTTCAAAACAATTTTCCTAGAAAGTCTTTATAAAGTTCTACTTTTGTGATTTTTTTCATATTTTTTAAACATACGGTTCAAAAGTTAGAGAGGGGGGGACGCACTTTTTTTTCCTTTAGGAGCGATTATTGCCGAAAATATTAATATTATCAAAAAACGATCTTAGTAAACCCTTATTCATTTTTAAATACCTATCCAACAATATATCACACGTTGGGGTTGGAATGAAAAAAATATCAGCCCCCACTTTACATGTAGGGGGGGTACCCTAATAAAACATTTTTTTCCATTTTTTATTTTTGCACTTTGTTGGCGTGATTGATATACATATTGGTACCAAATTTCAGCTTTCTAGTGCTTACGGTTACTGAGATTATCCGCGGACGGACGGACGGACGGACGGACGGACGGACGGACGGACGGACGGACGGACAGACAGACATGGCGAAACTATAAGGCTCCCCACAGATAGTCTTAAAAATTCATAATCTTAAAAAAAACTTGTATGCAATCTGACAGTTCAGATCTGTCAGTGTCTTGTCAGTGTCAGTTTGAACTGTCAGATTGCATACAAGTTTTTTTTAAGATTATGAATTTTTAAGACTGTCTGTGGGGAGCCTAAGGGTTCCTAGTTGACTACGGAACCCTAAAAAGTTTTTATGAGATGTTTTTCAATATGCTTAAAATAAGCTGTGTTTCACGAGGCAAATCTTGCCTTTCCAAGCAGTTCAGCGTTATCATTCCAGAAAAACTCCTTAAGTGAAACGTCATTAACGTCAAATTCGGCGTCGTCTGGTATAGGTTATAATATTGTTGTATTGTTGCAATTAATAAGAAATAAAGCATTAATAATGGCTAAGCATCATCCCGATTTAATTTTCTGCAGAAAACAACCTGGCGTGGGTAAGTTGTTGAGTGATTACATTAGGAATCATCTTTAAATTTGTAAAGTGTCGTCATTATAGCGTTTCACTTTGTTTTCTCAGCTATTGGCCGATTGTGTGAGAAATGCGACGGTAAATGCGTGATATGTGACTCGTACGTGCGGCCGTGCACGCTGGTCCGCATTTGCGACGAGTGCAACTACGGTTCCTACCAGGGACGATGCGTGATTTGCGGCGGGCCCGGTGTTTCTGACGCGTATTATTGCAAAGAATGCACTATCCAGGAGAAAGACGTAAGTACATCGTAGTCAGGAATACTTAGTGCCTAGTTAGTAGTTTATGTTGGTATATAATACCATTTATAAGGTATAATTGCCCCGAGTTAGGGTGAGTTGAATGTAAGCGCAGAGAGAAATGGGATATTCCAATTTATGAGTCTCTAGATATTGTTTAGTGTAATAAGCACCTACACTAAACAATATCTAGAGACACTCACCACTCTCGATGCTTGGCACCCATAGTACAAGCTTTGCTTAGTTTGGGGCTAAGTTGATTTGTGTAAGGTGTCCCCAATATTTATTTATTTATTTAAAATAGAGATATAGTTACATAAAACAAGACTTGAGAGTGAATTGTCCATCTCTGGTATGTACCTATGACTTTTTTATTATAATTAGCCCATCATAATTTGATCTATCGGTACCCCTTACATTTTTAATTTATTCTTTCTGTTATCACTGTCAGCTGTGGCGGCATGGTTCAACTTTTATAATATGTCTGCAAATATATGTATATTAGATAAAATGTAAAATGTGGCATAGTGATAGATGATAGAAATAGAACCTTACTGCCACCACAGGGCTTGTTTAATAGAATCTTCAATGTTTTTATTCATTTACTATTTTATTTGTAATTTTCAGAGAGATGGGTGTCCAAAGATTGTGAACCTGGGAAGCTCAAAGACTGATCTGTTCTACGAGAGAAAGAAGTATGGCTTCAGGAGGCATTAGTAGTAATTGTGTGTAGGCTATTTGTAATGAATGTGTGATTTGGTCTGCAAATGGGATTTAATTTAGGTCCAGTTTAACATAACCATTACTATGAAATTGTAACATTTTTTTAAATAATTGGTCTTCTGTGTAAGTTTCATAGTAGGTACTATTTAACCTTTTGAGTGACAGTCAATCAAATTTCAAATTTGATTAATTAGAATAAGCCCAAATTCCAATGACTCAAAAAAACAGTTTGGCACCCGAGGAGTTAAGGTTGGTACAACAAGTACAAACAGGCAAGCATTATCCATCCTTTTCGCACTATTAGTAAGTGTGATAGGGACACACCAATGTGATAAAGTTTATGACACTAGTGTGCTACACCCTGCAGATTTAACTTGAAGATCTATGTACAAATTTTGTTTGAAATGATCATTTGCTTTTCTGACAAAATCTGTATCTTAAAAAGACATTATTTTGGACGCTAACTTCCCCAGTGACATTTAAGTATTTAGTTCCATATCTTTAATAATCCACTTTTGTATACAGAAAAACTGTTATTACCATTCGACATAATTATTCCATGAAGGGCTTGAAAGACCAGTGGCCCATTTCTCAAAACTAAAAGTTACAAGCAGAAGTCTCTTTCCAACTTGTCATATATTAGTTAGACATTGAAAACTACTTGTAAATTGTGTTGCTTAATTTCAAAACTGGGTAAATCCATTCTGCTATAAGGTTGATTATCTTTCAGATCTTATTATATTTTTGTATATTCAGCCTTAAAGCAGAATGGATTTACCCAGGTTTGAAGTTAAGCAACTCAATTGTAACTTGTAGCTTCGAGAAATGGGCCCCAGTAAACACAAAATATTTGTAAATAATTAAAAACTCCAATGTAATTTTGGTTTTATTAAGCCTTTATTTACAATAATTACACATTTTCACCTGTATTTTTATCCAAAAACACGATAATTAAAAATGCAGGGCAAACATAAATTTAATGTGGTATTGTATTTATTTATGCCTATATCTACATAATTAACTTATTTATATGGAGAGCTCAGTGAAAACTAGGAACTATACTAAAACTACAAGGAAACACTTTATTGTCAAGTACAATATTTACCTACTACTAAGAACGAGTTGAATTGTGTTCCACTTAAATATTCAATATAAAATATGTACACTATACATATACAATCAACTGCACAAATAGTAAAATAAGATTAGGTTATGTAATAAGTATTAACCGATTCGTTGCCTGTACCATTTTCGGAAACTTTACACTGGCGACGAACAACTTATGTCGATTTTTAAATGGCACGCCTCTCGTGTCATCCACACAAACGGTTAAAGTAAGGTATTTTGCAGTTTATACCACTTCAGGTTACAGCACAGAGAAGTCATATTTTGAAGCATCATTGAGCCAATAAGAAGCATACTTTTTGGCTTGGCGCTGGAGGAGCGAAAAAAGTTCGTCAATATCCGCTCAACTGTAAGTGACCTTAGTTTACTGTAAGTAGTCTTGCTATAAAGATATGTAGGTATCCATTTTGTGCACAGGACACATCTCTTTGTAGTAGACTGCACCTACTTCAAACTCTTGTCTTACGGGTCAATCCGCGGCAAGAGTACCTAATGTGAGTCACGATTTTATGGCATGTTTCGTTTATTCACGATGCAAATTCACATGATAATCTATCTCTAAAATAAGTGTTACTTTCCCGATATATGCATAGATCCATTCATTTGCAGCTGTAGTTCAAATAAACACTCAATGAAGTCGTGACTCACGTTACTTTTACGTAGATTCACCCTTACGATCTCTGCAACTGTAACCTGCGTGGTAGTCAATTCTAGCTGCCCCTACTGCCGGCGCTGAGCACGCTATTGGTCGACGAGCCTGCGGGATTGGTCCAGATGTTGGGCTGCTCCGATGACCCCATGTCCGAATATGCTGGGCGAGCAGGTATGATCGGCGAACGGATGCATACGCTGTAAAGAGTAATTGTGGTTAAATTGACCAATTTGTGTAGGGAATGCTTGGTGATTCGGTGAAAAGGGGCAAAAGTGATTATGAAATATAGCCTGGCCATTCAGAATTAGTCACTAAAAAGGTGCGATATTTTAAGTGTTAGCTAAGAAGTTTGATACATGCTATGCATTTAACGCAACTTTTTAGTGACGGAAATTAAGGAATTATTTGAGGAGATAGGTACTACAAATAAAATCAGTGACTCTAAGATAATCTAGTTTTCACACGTGGAAATGAATGTGCTTGAAAGATATAACATCAAGTTATCATCATCCATTAATCATTTTATAATTTATTTACTTGTAATTTTTATTCGTAGGTAATAGACATGCATGTTATTATGATTAATTTTAGGTTCAATGTTTTAAGGCCACAGCCAGCCAGCATAATTTCGCTACGGGTTTGTGTCGCTGAAATCTGCTGACGGCTTTTGCCGACTGTAGCGACCGAAGGGTTAATTTTGTCTCATTGCTGTGTGTGCCATGCGCAGGCAAGTCGTACGACTAACCTCTCGGAGTATCAGCTTCCGAATATAGTCCTATAAACATTTATAAATTATTACAATATAATAAGTTCAGATATTGTAGAACACATTTTGTACGGGTAGGAGCTAAGATTAACCTAACCTTATACTGATTTTGATGAATCCCCATGTTGGCATTTTGCTGCAGTAGAAATCTTCTATGAGCTGACTAAAACTACATGACGCTTACGTACCAAGTGATGGTCTGCTCACTCCTTTCGCCATACATTAGGAACAGTTCCTTCTAAAGCTTCAAACGACTTACTGTATATCTACCACTACTTAGACAAAAACACACCAATACATACAAACTTACGAGTTGACATCCTCCAATTTCTTCAGCAGCCTCTCATTCTCCCGGCTCAACAACTCTTGATCTCTCAACAGTTGGTCTCTTACTCCGAAGAGTTCTTGGTTCTCGGTTCTTAATGCTGAGTTTTCGTCCATGTGTAGTTGGACTAACTCGACTAGTTCTGATTGTGGAAGCTGATAGAGCTTGTTGGCTTCGAGGGCCGGTGGAGTGTTGCGAGGACGCTGGTCTGTGGGTAGAATATAAATTATATCAACAATTTTTTTTAAATAAACTAATTGATTGGGTCATCAATTGATCATGTCTCAGTGAGAAGGTAATGCTTCTGTGAAGTTACAAATCCTCATTTGAGAATTCTGAGTTGCTGCTGAACATTTTTACAAGCTTTTATTCAACTGGCCTTGTTAGTATGCGTCAAAACGTAGAAGCTAAATTTGACCCACTTCCCGGTTTCCGATTGAGTTGAAATTTTGCACACATATGTAAATCACGTGACAATGCAATATTATGGTATCATGGAGCTGATCTGATAATGGAGCAGAAAGGTGGTCATAGGAACTCTGTTATGAAACGTCGTATCCCCATCGAGTAAGGGGTTTTTCGAAAATTCTCGGAGAGAAGTAGATGACTGTTAAAAGAAAAAGGTACAGTCGGCGATAAAAGCTTGTGCTAAAAATGTTTTTTTGCAAAAACACTTAATTCTGTTTATACCCAAATATTCGGAAAGTAATTCTTATGGGTCTAGAAATAAAATTATATCATACGCGTGCATGAATTGGAGTCCAAGTACTTCTAGGACGAGAACATAATCATTCGCAGCTTTTGGTCCTTCGAACCGGATGCAATATTTTGTACTCACTGTAATCCATACTGTAGTCTGTCTGCACGTGTAGCGCAGTCCTGAGGTGCTGGTTCTCCGCTTGCAGAGCTTCCACTTCTCTCTTCAGACTCAGTATGAGTGCGTCTCTTGCGTCCTGCAATTCAATTATTGAGGAAATAGATTCACTGCCCAATTCCACCAATGGATACAAGTTACAACACGATACAACAATGGTGTATATACGTATAACTGGCCAGTATCGGTCAAATGGCGATGGAGTATCTAATTTGTTTTGGTATGACCCTCGTAGTGTCTAAAAAGTTTTTCAAACTCGAAATCATAGTGTTTGCAGGCGAAGTTCTTACCATTTTGACGATGGGTTTTGATTTAATCTTCTTGGCTCTAGCTGCATATCGTAAAGTGTTGATTGTTTCGCTTATATTTGATCTCGAAGGGGCTATACACGCAATCTGAAATGAAAATAGGTTCTTAAAATTATCTTTTTTTGGCCACATTATAAGGCTACTTCAGCGCCTTATCTTGTTGGGGTGTCATTAATCCATACTAAAATTATAAATGGGAAAGTGTGCGTGTCTGTTTGTTTTTTTCCGTCTTTCACGGCAAAACGGAGCGACGAATTGACGTGATTTTTTAAGTGGAGTTAGTTGAAGGGATGGACAGTGACATAGGCTACTTTTTGTCCCTTTCTAACGCGGGCGAAGCCGCTAAAGCTAGTACATCATACATTTATAAAACTGCGACCGCACCAGCACAGTTGATTTTGGAATGGTGCGGCTTGACATTTATAAAACGGTTCGAATAAGGGCCCTGCGCGCGTCAGGCGAAGTCTTTGGTGGTACTTGAAAGTCTTACCATAAGAGTTACACCGTTTCCAGCTAAACTGTCAGCCAACAGCTTAGTTAGCTTGCTGTCCCGGTATGGTATATGGCCTCTCTTCTTGCCGTCGCTTAGTTGTGCTATGCAGTATCCTGAAAGATAAAATCGATAGTCAGATATTGTCACGATGGAAAGGATAAAATTTCGAGTACATACAAAAAGAGGAAACGTGGCAGGCCAAGAAGAAAATGGGAAGATGAGATAAAGAGTTCCTGGACTACAATAACAAAGGACAGAGACAAATGGAAAGAGTTAGGGGAGGCCTTTGCCTACAAAAGGCATACAGACAAAAATTAGATTATATATACATGTATGTTAACAACAAAATGAAATGTAACAAAACGTCTGAAATAAAGGCTATTTTATTATAGTAAGAATACTAATGTAGGTGATTGAGATAGAATTACCCTCTGGCGATCTATTTCGCTCAAAAAATCGAGATTTCCTAGTCTGGAAGAGGACAATTAAATAGTTTCTAAAATGACTTTATTAACGAGAAATATCAGAAACCATGTTTCAAATGTTTGGTGCCATAGACATTCGTTTCTCGGGCCCTTATGGATACGTGAGGCTTGTATCGCCCTTTGCACCAGACATTCTGAGGCCATAGACTGGGTCTAGGGAAAATACACCTCTGGATAACATAAGACAGGAAAGAAAGATCCACTCACCTAAAACCATAAGACTCCTATTAATATTATTGGCCTCCTCCAGCGTCTTGCCCGTGCTTTGCGTCTTCTTGGTCATCTCGCTGCCGGCCAGGTCCACAAAGTTGATCTTGCCGTGCGTGGAGCAAGTCACGTCACCGTCGGTGCGCAGGTCTCTTCGCACTCGCACGCAGAGCAATGTGTGTGAGCGGGATGAGTGGCTGTTCATTGCGTGCGCGCCTACTGCGCGGTTACGCATGCCTGAGGAAAAATGTGAATTAAAGCGTATAGTTACCGAAATACCTACTAGATTATATAACCTTCCCGTTCATCGGACTTAATGTTTATCTCTTAAAAGCTGTGATGTGTGTGTATTTCTTGGGATTCCGTGACTTTGCTGAACTCTGTTTCTATGCGAGGCTTTTTCATGACGTATTCCGCAGGAATTAAAGAGGGCCTAAGACGAGATGCAGTTGTACCTAGGTACACGCTTAGCTGCCTCTGCCTATCTCTGGACACCTTCCTGTTATCAATATATTTAATATATGTAGGTATATTTCAAACTTACCTTCTTCTAGCACAGCGAACAGGTCGTCCAGCTCTTCGCAATCAACAGTAAACAGGTTTTCCACGTAGAATCCTCTGCTCTCCTTCGACCATCGTACTTGCAGGGGCTTGCGAGCACTGCCTGGGTTCAGCAGGTCTATCACCTGAATGTCAATATTAGTTAATATTATTAATTAACAATGTGTGGCACGGTGTTGTTGCACATAACTGTTGTCAACTCAAGGGAACAATTAAAAGAGAACGGCGTATTTTACTGTCCAAATGGGGATGGGGATTGACAGGTCCAAACAGAACTAGTATCGTCGAGAGGCTATTCCCTTGGACGGCAAATGGGCAATTTAGACTTGGTTCGGCCTAGGCAGTCTCTCTCCTCCGAGAGAAACGTGAACACTGCTTAATAGGGCACGTTTTAAAATGTGAGGAGGTAGAATTTCTTCAATCCTCTTCCTCCTATTCTTACGTGGTGTCTTAAAACATGATTGCTGATTTCACGGTACTTTACTTACTAAACCGTTTTAGATCATTTTCACTACAGAACAAACCTTCTCATTGTAGATCTCAAGGAAGCTGGCTTTCAGTATGAAGTGGCACTCCGGCCGGTCGTGTATCAGCCGGAACAGGTACACAAACGACCGCACCACAAGCCCGTGTTCCTCGGAGTATGGGCTGGCTCCGCGTTCTACCTGCAGACGAAAATAATGATCATACGTCGCTGGTTAGAGAATACGATGACTTGTATTGGTGAGTATGGTTTTGGAGCGTATAAGGCTGCAAAAGAGCTCGCTATTTATTTGTCGAAGGCGTCGGAGCGAAGTATGTAATTAAGTTTTCAGTTTAAGCCATTAAGTAGCTGGTAGATTCTACAAGTTGTACAACAAAGAAGCGTATATGCGTAGTCACACTGTAAGCTGTAAGTCCGTTTTCACATTAACCAATCCGATATCAGATGTCGGAAAAATTTCAATGGAAAAAAATACAAGGTGGCGCGACATCCGATATCGGATTGGATAATGTTAATATGAAAACGCACTAAGAGTCCCCGATTGCAGAAGTTATAAATTAAAGTTAGTTTATTAGCAGACCCTACAACGCTAACAGTAATGGTATGTACTATGTATGCCGGCAATAAATACGCTCAAAATTATTATTTTTTAACAAAGTGGGACGTTTTCCCGTACACACTCACAATTCACTTCGTAATTACCTCTAGGTATAAATTGCTATAAGCCCCGTGTAGTAAACGATCGTTAGTACGAAGTATATATTTTTAGAAACTTTTACCGACTATTAACTGTCTGTCGCTAAGCGGCCGCTCGTTACGAGTTATCGCAACATGAATAATGGCTCTTTTGCCTGCTTATTAATCGGTTAGATAGGGACCTGGCGATTAAAGTGTAGTGTAGACGGGCTAGGGATTGCAACCCGGTCCGCCGGATCCAGAAATCCAGCGGGATCCGGCGCTTTTTAAAAGCTGCCGGATCCGGTCACCGTAAATAATCCGATTTGTAATTTCTAACGTAGGTCTAGTCAGCTGCAAATGGCGCACCGAGTCGTTTCGCTGTTATCTCTCCCTATTTGGTGCGACAGAGGCAGTTTGTAGAGTTCGCCACAGAGCGTCAACGATTTTACTCTTGGCCAAAGCGCCAGGAACACTTTTTTCCCCTCACTAGCTCGGAAACACGCGTTTTGTCCTTTAATACCAGCGGGTAAAAACGTATTTTATCCACTAGTGGGTAAAGTAATTTGACCTTGAATAAAGTCAAATTAACTGCTTTAAAATTGATAAAAGTAGGTGAATCTAGTAATAAAGATGATTTACCACCTATGGAACTACTGGAAGCAGTGATAAACGCATTTTTTGCGTTGTAGTTTCCTCGCTATAGTGAGGGAAAAAGTTTTGTGTTACACTCGGGTGCAAATTCGCTCGTGGTTCAACTATAGAATCCTTTCACTTGCTCGTTTTTCAATTCCACACTCGGCGTTAAAATACAACTTTGCCCCCTTGTATAACAAATAACTATTAATTTGGTGTAGGTACGTATTATCTGCTGGCAATGTTAGCAACATAACGAAACTGTCAAATCTAACCTACCCGGCGCCTACAAACCTACGTAGGTACCTTGTATCTACATGCCACGGACTAACGGCAATGAGAGGATCACTTATCCCCGCAGCTTACTGTACCTACACATTCCCGAATCTGTTCTAATAACAGTTTTTAGGGTTCCGTAGTTAACTAGAATCCCTTATTATAGTTTCGCCATGTCTGTCTGTCCGTCCGTTCGTCCGTCCGCGGATAATCTCAGTAACCGTTAGCACTAGAAAGCTGAAATTTGGTGCCAATATGTATATCAATCACGCCAACAAAGTGCAAAAATAAAAAATGTTTTATTAGGGGGGGGGGGGGTACCCTACATGTAAAGTGGAGGCTGATATTTTTTTCATTCCAACCCCAACGTGTGATATATCGTTGGATAGGTATTTTAAAAATGAATAAGAGTTTACTAAGATCGTTTTTTGATAATATTAATATTTTATTTAATTATAATCGCTCCTAAAGGAAAAAAAAGTGCGTCCCGCCCCCTCTAACTTTTGAACCATATGTTATTTAAAAATATGAAAAAAATCACAAAAGTAGAACTTTATAAAGACTTTCTAGGAAAATTATTTTGAACGTGATAGGTTCAGTAGTTTTGAGAAAAATACGGAAAACTACGGAACCCTACACTGAGCGTGGCCCGACACGCTCTTGTTTTGAGCTTTTGTTGTTGGCTGTACTTCGGTCTCTGTTGATACCTCATGCGCGGTTGGCCATACAAATAGACCACGTGACCCCCCCTGGGGGCTGGGTCTTTATACCACGTGACCCCCCCCTGGGCACGAAGCTGGATCCGCGCTTGTGATACCTGATGTCGTTTGAACTAGGATGAGAAACCTAACACCATAAACACTTTATTAGATAGGTATTTTCCATCGTTAACGTTCCACGTTTTATGTTAGTTTACTTTAACTTTGCTGTTTACTTTAATGATCCAATTATTTTAACGCCGGGTATTAAAGAACGGTTAACTTTGAGAAAATTACTTTAGTACAAGTAGATAGATACGAGTACCTTAGTATGCAGGCACAGTTAATAGTTATCAGATT